>NW_027611886.1:0-132198 GCF_964261635.1 Lissotriton helveticus | reverse complement strand
ATACACCCCCCTCTCTCTACACCTCCTCTCTCTACACCCCCCTCTCTACGCCCCTCTCTCTCTACCCCCTCTCTCTACACCCCCTCTCTCTACACCCCCTCTCTCTACACCCCTCTCTACACCCCCTCTCTCTTCGCCCCCTCTCTCTTCGACCCCTCTCTCTTTGCCCCCTCTCCTCTCACTACACCCCCTCTCTCTACACCCCCTCTCTTTACACCCCCTCTCTCTACACCCCCCTCTCTCTACACCCCTCTCTTTACACCCCCCTCTCTCTACACCCCCCTTTCTCTACACCCCCTCTCTACACCCCCTCTCTCTACACCCCCTCTCTCTACACCCCCTCTCTCTACACCCCCTCTCTCTACACCCCCTCTCTCTACACCCCCTTCTCTCTACACACCCCCTTCTCTCAACACACAACCTCTCCACCCCACTCTCTACACCCCCCTCTCTACACCACTCAATCTCTACACTACTCAATCTCTACCCCCTCTCTACACCACTCGCTCTACACCCCCCTCTCTACACCCCCCTCTCTACACCCCCCTCTCTACACCCCCCTCTCTACACCCCCCTCTCTACACCCCCCCTCTCTACACCCCCTCTCTACACCCCCTCTCTACACCCCTCTCCTTACACCCCTCTCCTTACACCCCTCTCTCTACACCCCTCTCTCTGCACCCCTCTCTCTGCACCCCTCTCTCTGCACCCCTCTCTCTGCACCCCTCTCCCTACACCCCTCTCCCTACACCCCTCTCTCTACACCCCTCTCTCTACACCCCTCTCCCTACACCCCTCTCTACACCCCTCTCTACGCCCCTCTCTACACCCCTCTCTCTACGCCCCTCTCTCTCTACACCCCTCTCTACACCCCTCTCTACACCCCTCTCTACACCCCTCTCTCTACACCCCTCTCTCTACACCCCCTCTCTCTACACCCCTCTCTCTACACCCCTCTCTCTACACCCCTCTCTCTACACCCCTCTCTCTCTACACCCCTCTCTCTACACCCCTCTCTCTCTACACCCCTCTCTCTCTCTCTACACCCCTCTCTCTCTATATCCCTCTCTCTCTATACCCTCTCTCTCTATACCCTCTCTCTCTCTACACCCCTCTCTCTCTACACCCCTCTCTCTACACCCTTTCTCTACACCCCTCTCTCTGCACCCCTCTCTCTGCACCCCTCTCTCTACACCCCCTCTCTCTACACCTCTCTACTTCCCTCTCTCTCTACACCGCCCTCTCTCTACACCCCCTCTCTACACCCCACTCTCTCTACACCCCACTCTCTCTACACCCCACTCTCTCTACACCCCCCTCTCTCTACACCCCACTCTCTCTACAACCCCCTCTCTACACCCCCCTCTCTCTACACCCCCCCTCTCTACACCCCCCTCTCTGCACCCCCTCTCTCTGCACCCCCTCTCTCTACACCCCTCTCTCTCTTCACCCCCTCTCTCTTCACCCCCTCTCTCTTCACCCCCTCTCTCTACACCCCCCTCTCTCTACACCCCCCTCTCTCTACACCCCTCTCTCTCTCTACACCCCCTCTCTCTCTCTACACCCCTCTCTCTCTCTACACCCTCTCTCTCTACACCCCTCTCTCTCTACACCTCCCTTTCTCTACACCCCCTCTCTCTACATCCCCCTCGCTATACACTCCTCTCTCTACACCCCTCTCTCTACACCTCCACCTATCGCCCTCACTCTATCTATCGCCCTCACTGTCTATCTATCTATTGCCCCCTATCTATCTATCGCCCCCTATCTATCTATCTGTCTATCTGTCTATCGCCCTCACTCTATCTATCGCCCTCACTCCTATCTATCTATCGCCCCCACTCTATCTATCGCCCCCACTCTATCTATCTATCGCCCCCACTCTATCTATCGCCCCCACTCTATCGCCCCCACTCTATCTATCGCCCTCACTCTATCTATTGCCCTCCTCTATCTATTGCCCTCCGTCTATCTATCTATCGCCCTCCCTCCCTCAATCGCCCTCCCTCTGTCTATCGCCCTCCCTCTGTCTATCGCCCTCACTCTGTCTATCGCCCTCACTCTGTCTATCGCCCTCACTCTGTCTATCGCCCTCCCTCCATCTATCGCCCTCCCTCCATCTATCGCCCTCCCTCTATCTATCGCCCTCCCTCTATCTATCTGTCTATCTATCGCCCTCACTCTGTCTATCTATCACCCCCTATCTATGCCCTCACTCTATCTATCGCCCGCACTCTATCGCCCTCACTCCTATCTATCTATCACCCTCACTCTATCGCCCCCACTCTATCTATCTATTGCCTTCCCTCTATCTATCGCCCTCCGTCTATCTATCGCCCTCCCTACCTCTATCTATCGCCCTCCCTCTGTCTATCGCCCTCCCTCTGTCTATCGCCCTCCCTCTGTCTATCGCCCTCACTCTATCGCCCTCGCTCTATCTATCTATCTATCGCCCTCACTCTATCGCCCTCACTCTATCTATCTGTCTGTCTATCTATCGGCCTCACTCTATCTGTCTATCTAGCGCACTCACTCTATTGCCATCACTCTATCTATCGCCCTCACTCTATCTATCTATCGCCCTCCCTCTATTTATCTGTCTATCGCCCTCACTCTGTCTATCTATCTATCGCACTCATTCTATCGCCATCACTCTATCTATCGATCGCCCACACTCTATCTATCTTCCTCACTCTATCGCCCTCACTCTATTTATCGCTCTCACTCTATCGCCCTCACTCTATCTATCTGTCTATCGCCCTCACTCTATCACCATCACTCTATCTATCGATCACCCTCACTCTATCTATCACGCTTACTCTATCTGTCTATCTATCTATCACCCTCACTCTACCTATCTGTCTTTCTATCGCACTCATTCTATCGCCACCACTCTATCTATCACCCTCACTCTATCTATCGCCCTCACTCAATCTATCGCCCTCACTCAATCTATCGCACTCACTCAATCTATCGCCCTCCCTCACTCTATCGCCCTCATTCTATCTATCGCCCTACCTCTATCTATCGCCCTCCCTCTATCTATCGCCCTCCCTCTATCTATCGCATCACCACAGCATCACTCAACACCACCACAACATCACTATTCGCTACCACCGCATCACTGAACGCCACAGAATCACTCGTCGCCACCACAACATCACTCAGCGCCACCATAGCATCAATCTGTGCAACCATTCAACAAATGGTTCAAGTATGTTCTCTCAATGTTTCAAGCTTTATTACAAATGTCACAAAAAGATGTTAACATTTCACTTCTGTTCTTGGATTTTCGTCACAATAAAATACACTGAACATAATCTTCACAAAAGTTATTTACAAAAGTTTAAGCTATTACCATTATAAATTACAATAACTTTTTTAAAGTATTAATTATTAAAAAAAATAAAAGCCATTGTTATTTGTAATATCAATACATCTAAGTCACGTAAATACAACACATATTGCATTACAAATGCTATAGGTGTTACATTTGCGAAAGTTAAAACTATTGGCATTGTAAATGACAAAGCTATTAATTTAGCTATTTTCAAAACCAACACGTAAATACAAAATTTGTCATTTACAATACCAATAGCTCAAACTTTCCTAATGCGAGACCTATTGCATTGCAAATGCTTGTTTCTTCTACCTTTGGTCGCCTGGGATAGGCTCTCGTTAACAATAAAGACGCATTATCCTCACGCTATGTAGGCACATGTAAAATTTTGCCTGGGATGCCCTTGCCTACCCTGATATACGCTTTCTGTACACCTTGTGAAAATCAATAAAGTATTTAAAAAAAAAAAGAAATGAGCAGTTATGGCGGCACGTCGTGCAAAGTACAGGATTTTAGTTCACATTTTTGTGCTGTGCTTTCAATTTCATGAGCTACCCTTCTTGGGAAGGTTTCTGCCTAAAATGATTTGGCCTAATCAATTTTAGAGGGCCTTTCCCCACCCCCACCCCCACCCCCGACCTCTTCCTTCCTATTTAAAGCACAGAGGGACCAAGGATGCTGCCTGTCAGATCGCAAATCTCCATCTTCCCAAGGATTAGACAAGCACGGGTTTCGTATCAGCAAACCACGTATATATTTGGCTTATAAAAACCTTAACTATGCCTCCTGGTAAATGATTAATGGCTGAAAGCCCTGCATAGTTAATTATAAAGTATAAATTGTGCACACAGACAGCTGCAGTAAAAAGACAAGAGAGCCAGAATGTGCTGACTGTTCTCGTTTCACGAGGATGCTTGCCTGAGGTTTATATTTACGAGAATTTCTCCTTGGCCTGTGAGATTAGAAGAAGCAGAGAGGAATCTTTGGCTTCTGTCCTTCCTGAAGGCTGCACTTCGGCAAGAGTGCTCCTTTCCTGCCTTTCGTGAAGTCCCAAGGCGAGCTGCCTGCAATTACCTCCCATTGAGCTGCACGTCAGCGGAGACATAATGCACTTGTAGCAAGTACTTTAGGGTGGACATTTGTAACGTGTGGCGCGAGGTTAATGGCTTTTGCAATGCTGCTAGTTTCCAACATGTGGCCGGGCACGATGCTTTCCGCAGAAGGCGGAGGTGGATGGGATGTGCTGCAGAGAAGCACGTGGCAATCTTCGGCTCTTCGACATTCCAGCGGAAGTTGGATACAGCAGACAGGAAGCAAGAGTAACCCTGCATACATACATACATACGGGCTTTAAGTGGGCCGGGTCCTGCCGGTGCTCAGCGCCGGCAGTTCTAAAAAGCAGGTGCTGAGACGGGTCCCTATCGGGCCCTCCATTTTCACCCTCACCCTCAGGATGCAAACAATGCATCTCAACTCTGCAGCAGTACCACCCCTCACTGCCTTTGATGCAACTTCAAAGAGACTGGTTATAGTCTTCCACAGTCACATCATTTCAGCACTGAAGCCATAACTGTCGCTTAAGTATCTTATGCAACTAGCAACCATTGACAAAGCCAATAGTCCTGACTTGTTGTAGGTGCTAAGTTACTTGTTGCATTATCTGTCTGGAGAATGACAGAAGCAGCAAAATACCAGTCAGGCGGCACACTATGCTAAACATTGATTTTCAGCTTAAGTGTTTTTAAGCCACACCATTAATTACGTGGACCAAACCCTTTGAGAGACCCTCTAGTTTTTTCATCCCACTTAAAGCCCTCATACATCGATATATATAAATATATATGCACATATATATATATATATATATTTATTTATTTACTTGATATGTCTCATCGTGTGTTCCCAAAAAAATTCTTAAAAAACAAATACACTCACAACCACTGAAGGTCACACCTCTTTATGTAGTTATTAGTTATTGCACAAGTGGCAGCGATGATATAAACCGTTATTTCAGAGGAAGCTGGGAAATGTGGAAAACAATTCAAAGTTTCTCGTTACATGTGGGTTTCAGCCTCATAATGATAATCACCAAACGATTTTGCAGAACGTTATCATTGTTAGGGCTACTAGGATTATGTGAAATGGTTATTTAAACTATATGGCAAACATTTAAAATAATGCTGCTTTTACCCCTGCTCTGTTTGTCCATTTTAACAATTATTTGGCAAATTGAGTGTCAAATCCTGTAAATTCATAATTATGGACGAAACGCTGCATCCAACAGTCGCATAAGTCCATTGGCCCTTTCCATGGTGTATTATTTTCATCATGACAAGTTTAAAAAACCTAAACATTCTAATTCAATTTAGTGTCCACTGTTAGCTGCACTAAAACTGATTTTTCAAGCTAGCTATCCCAAAATATACATGTAATATAAAAATGCATTTTGGGGTTCCAGGTATAGTAACATTAAGAAATGACTTGGTCTTAAGTCTCCTGGTTTATGTGACCAGAACACTTCAGTGGCATTATTAGGCCATAATACAGAGCAACCAGTTGTATTCTCTCTCTCTCTCTCTGTATGTATATCAAGCCGTCTGTGGGCGGTGAAACGCGTTGGTAACTGCAAGAACTGTGTGCAATAAATAATTGAAAGGAAAAGATCTCTCGAGTGCGTTTTTACTGCCTGCAAAGGTGTTTTTTGGAATTGAAATTCGGCGTGGCTCTGCCGAGGAAAACCCACCGGTGACAGAGCGCCAGGGGTCAACCAAGCTGAGCCAAGTTGTGGGATATATATATATATATATATATTCTCCCACCGATCTCCGGTATAATTGGAGATGCTGTGGTCGGGCGGTCCGAGCAGGGACACCGATAGTCCCAAAACGTCTTTTCACCAATCTCTTTTGTACCAAAAGATACTCGGACACCTTCCTTCTGCAAAAAGTGATTTATTGCGGCATCAAAGAACGCGTTTCGGCGATTAAGCCTTGATCACGTTTGAAAGTCTTAATGCACACAATCAAATTTAAATCCATTGGTGTAAAACATAAACATAAACATAGGACTATTTCCAGGTGCTGTGTTCATACAGGTAAATGTATCGGCCATTTTGAAGTGTGCAAATGTATTGCGATCACCATGTAAACAGTTATGTACACACGTAGCTGAGTTTGTAAGTTGTGCATATATTCACGTTTCAATGATTCCACAGCTTTATGTGAAGTAGGTACAACTGCAAAATATGTCATGAAAGTTCATTGCATACATCATAGTCTCATGTCCTGTGGCGAGCTAGGAACATTTTCCCCAAGTGGGCTTTATCAACACAGATATATGGATTTAAATTTGATTGTGTGCATTGAGACTTTCAAACGTGATCAAGGCTTAATCGCCGAAACGCGTTGTTTGTTGCCGCAATAAATCACTTTTTGCAGAAGGAAGGTGTCCGAGTATCTTTTGGTACGAAAGAGATTGGTGAAAGAATATATATATGATCAAGGGAGCTTGACTCCCGAAACGCGTTGATGTAACTGAAAATAAATAAGCCTGAAATTAACGATACCCGTGAGTGCTGGATGATTTCCACTGGTAAAATGGAGCAGAAATCCTATTTTGAATATATATATATATATATATATATATATATATATATATATATATATATATATATATATATATATAGATATTACCTACTGGCGATAGCCAGTAGGTATATATAGTTAGGATTTTTTTCCTATGGGATTTTTGAAAATTCTATGTCGAATAACTATGGCGTTTGAGGACAGAATTGGCTGAAATTTTCAGGAAAATTGAACATTTTGTTTCTGAGCAGCCCCTGAAAATTTGGGGGGGGTTCGTCAAGGGGGGGCCGAGAAAAAAGGGGGGTCCCAAAACGTGTTTTTCCCATGCAATTTTCCATAGGGCGGTTGGCCTCACTTTTAGCCTGAACGGCTGAATGGATTTACACCAAACTTGGCAAAATTGTAGGGACTGGTAGCCCGATGTGCCTTTGCTATGTCTCAAGATATAGGCTCCAGTGGTTTTTACGAAAATTAACTTTGAAAAATATATATTGGGCTACATTGGGCTATATATATGTTGGAGCCCAAATGTAGCCCAATGTAGCCCAATGTAGCCCAAAGATGGCCACCAGAGACAAAAAAACAAATGTAGCCCAAATATCAGCCAGATGTAGCCCAACTATAGCCCAATGACAGAATGTCCCAGAGTGTTCTAAAGAACAACTAGAGTGCTGACAGTCCTACTTATTACAAAGGTATGGCACACCTGAAGCCATCTTGATTGGAATAAAGTGGTAACTCTTAAAACATTTAATTTAAAAATGAACAAAATGAGGGGGTTCATTTTGCCATAGAAAGTATGATTAGCGAATATATGACGAAAAACCGCATACCATCAGTCCGCAAAAAAAATCCCGCATGTACTATTAGGCCGCAAATTAAAATAACGAAAACTTTTAGAACGAATATGCCTTTAGCATACACTAAACAACTAAACTACCCTAAACCCTAAAACACTACACCCCAGCATGACCCTACACTACGCAAACACTACAACACTACCCTAAACCCTAAAACACTACCCCCAGCATGACCCTACACTACACAAACACTACAACACAACCCTAAACCCTAAAACACTACCCCCAGCATAACCCTACACTACGCAAACACTACATCACAACCCTAAACCCTAAAACACTACCCCCAGCATGACCCTACACTACGCAAACACTACAACACTACCCTAAACCCTAAAACACTACCCCCAGCATGACCCTACACTACGCAAACACTACAACTCTACCCAAAACCCTAAAACACTACACCCCAGCATGACCCTACACTACGCAAACACTACAACACTACCCTAAACCCTAAAACACTGCCCCCAGCATGACCCTACACTACGCAAACACTACAACACTACCCAAAACCCTAAAACACTACACCCCAGCATGACCCTACACTACACAAACACTACAACACTACCCTAAACCCTAAAACACTACCCCCAGCATGACCCTACACTACGCAAACACTACAACACTACCCTAAACCCTAAAACACTACCCCCAGCATGACCCTACACTACGCAAACACTACAACACTACCCTAAACCCTAAAACACTACCCCCAGCATGACCCTACACTACGCAAACACTACAACACTACCCTAAGCCCTAAAACACTACCCCCAGCATGACCCTACACTACGCAAACACTACAACACTACCCTAAACCCTAAAACACTACCCCCAGCATGACCCTACACTACGCAAACACTACAACAATACCCAAAACCCTAAAACACTACCCCCAGCATGACCCTACACTACGCAAACACTACAACACTACCCAAAACCCTAAAACACTACCCCCAGCATGACCCTACACTACACAAACACTACAACACTACCCAAAACCCTAAAACACTACCCCCAGCATGACCCTACACTACGCAAACACTACAACACTACCCAAAACCCTAAAACACTACACCCCAGCGTGACCCTACACTACGCAAACACTACAACACTACCCAAAACCCTAAAACACTACACCCCAGCGTGACCCTACACTACGCAAACACTACAACACTACCCAAAACCCTAAAACACTACCCCCAGCATGACCCTACACTACGCAAACACTACAACAATACCCAAAACCCTAAAACACTACCCCCAGCATGACCCTACACTACGCAAACACTACAACACTACCCTAAACCCTAAAATACTACACCCCAGCATGACCCTACACTACGCAAACACTACAACACTACCCAAAACCCTAAAACACTACCCCCAGCATGACCCTACACTACGCAAACACTACAACACTATCCTAAACCCTAAAACACTACGCCCAGCATGACCCTACACTACGCAAACACTACAACACTACCCTAAACCCTAAAACACTAGCCCCAGCATGACCCTACACTACGCAAACACTACAACACAACCCTAAACCCTAAAACACTACCCCCAGCATGACCCTACACTACGCAAACACTACAACACTACCCTAAACCCTAATACACTACCCCCAGCATGACCCTACACTACGCAAACACTACAACACAACCCTAAACCCTAAAACACTACCCCCAGCATGACCCTACACTAAACAACCACCACAACTCTACACTACACTAACACAACACTACACTACACAACACTACACTACACTACACTACACAATCACTAACCCACGAAAAAATTAACACAAACCCACTTACCTCTCTCGTCATCGTGGTTTTCACAACGCAAATGCATTTACCATACATGCCTTTAAAACGTAATTCTTTGTAAAGGCATGGGCGATAAATGCACATGCGTTTTGAAAAAATGCGGGATAATGGTATGCGAGGTCAATGACCTTGCGGGATAATGGTATGCGGACTGAAAGTCTGCGGGATAAAAAATGCGGGAAAATGGCTGCAAACCATGATTAGCAGCAGACTTCCCTGGTGAGCACTAGCTTTACTACAGTGATCTAATGAGCAACTAGAGTGCTAACATTCAGAATTTATGGCAAATGTGTGACACATCTGAATGCCTTCTTGATAGAACCAAAGTAAACAAGCATTGAAAATGCAATAGATCTCGCCCTCGTTTAAGTTGAAGCCATTCTGTTTGTAATGAGGTGGCTTTTTAGCTTTGCTTTTATTAGTGTTTTTAAAACTTTCATGTAAATAACATGCATATGTATGCATATATGTATATGTATGCATGCATTTATATTTATATAGATATGCAGATTATATATGTTTATATATGTATATTACCTACTGGCGATAGCCAGTGGGTATATATAGTTAGGATTTTTTCTCTATGGGATTTCTGAAAATTCTATGTCTAATAACTTTGGCGTTTGTGGACGGAATTGGCTGAAATGTTCAGGAAAATGGCACATTTTGTTTCTGAGCAGCCCCTGAAAATTTGGGGGGGTTTCGTCAAGGGGGGGCCGAGAAAAAAGGGGGGTCCCAAAACACGTTTTTCCCATTCATTTTTCCATAGGGCGGTTGGACTCACTTTTAGCTCGAACAGCTGAATAGATTTACATGAAACTTGGCAAAATTGTAGATATGGTTTGCGCGACGTGCCTTTGCTATGTCTCAATATATGTGCTCCAGTGGATTTTGAGAAATTAACGTTTAAATAAATATATATATCTGTGACAGCGCTCCGGTTAGCGCCCCGGTTCGCGTACCTGACGCGTAACGGAACTTCGCGAAGTGAAGCTGATTGGCTCTCCGGTGTCTGTCAACATTCTAAACAGTCCGGAGCGGCCGCCATCTTGTCTCTCGGTAGGTTCGAGAGACAAGATGTGGTGAAAAAAGAAGGGGGAAATGAAGGAAAGGGGGCAAGGTAAACCCCTCCTGACCCCCTAGGATTGATGAGGGGGATATTAAAGTCCCCCGCGATTTTTCGGGGTAGAGGCGCTTCCCGGTACGCGAACCGGGCAGCTAACCGGCAGCGTAGCGGGAGTCCGCCATCTTGTGTTTTTGGAGCGTCCGGTTCGCGTACCGGGTAGCGTCCCGGTAAGCGTAACAAGGGGAAAACCAAGAGAAACAGTAAAAAAAAAATTAAGGGAATAGATTTCCAGCAAACTTGGCAAAATTGTAGGGACTGTTTGTTTGATGTGCCTTTGCAAGGCCTCAAGATATGTGCACGTGTGGATTTTGTCTAATTAAGGTTAAAAAAAAAATATATATCTGTAAGCGTGCTCCGGCACGCTTACGTTACGGGTTTTCTTTGCGCTGCAGAGCCGATACGTCACGGTTATGCAACGCGTCATGAGGCGTCTCACGTGGCTACGTGATACGTCACGTAATAAAGAATATATTTTACAGCTATAGATATTAGCTTTTAAAAAACCAATGAAATTCACTGAAAAAACCATAGGTTATAGACCATATATAGTTAGGAATTTGCATTTACAAAACCTTGAAAATTCACTGAAAAAACCATAGGTTAGAGACCATATATAGTTAGCTGGACATTTTATTGACATAAAACCAATGAAATTCCATATATAGTTAGTTGCACTAACTATATATCGCGCACCCGCAATCCACTGCTGATGATGTCACATATTACATCATTCATGACATGGTCAGTGACATCACTGATGACATCACTGATGACATCTCAAATGACATCTCAAATGACATCACTGATGACATCATGACACACCAATACCAGTTACTACATACGCACTCACTGATTCCTACGTCTACACACACATTCACTCATTCACCCATACAATCACTCATACATACAGTCACTCATTATTACAACACTATCATATGCACTCATACACCTATGCAGACACTCACACACTGCCACTCATCCATGGAGTTACTCACACACCTAGTCAGTCCTGTAAAGAATCAATCACACTTCCATTTCCTCATCTATACAGTTAAACACAGAACACCATACTTCAGTGACATCACTGATGACATCTCAAATGACATCACTGATGCCATCTCAAATGACATCACTGATGACATCATGACACACCAATACCAGTTACTACATACGCACTCACTGATTCCTACGTCTACACACACATTCACTCATTCACCCATACAATCACTCATACATACAGTCACTCATTATTACAACACTATCATATGCACTCATACACCTAGTCAGTCCTGTGAAGAATCAATCACACTTCGATTTCCTCATCTATACAGTTAAACACAGAACACCATACTTTTCACACATATACTAACACATACTTACTCTCTTATACAATCACTGATACAAGTACGCATTGATATGCACAGAGTCACACACCTCCCAGCCAGCCACACACACACTCAGTCTTCCATACATCCACTCATTCTTCAATATGTAAAACATATTTAAACTTTACAAAAACACACAGACACTAGATGATGTCATGAGTGATGTCATTTGAGATGTCATCAGTGATGTCATCAGTGATGTCACTGACCATGTCATGAATGATGTAATATGTGACATCAGCAGTGGATTGCGGGTGCGCGATATATAGTTAGTGCAACTAACTATATATGGAATTTCATTGGTTTTATGTCAATAAAATGTCCAGCTAACTATATATGGTCTCTAACCTATGGTTTTTTCAGTGAATTTTCAAGGTTTTGTAAATGCAAATTCCTAACTATATATGGTCTATAACCTATGGTTTTTTCAGTGATATATATATATATATATATATATATATATATTCACCGAAAACAAAGGGTTTTACAGACGTTCTAGTAGGAATTAGCATTTAAAAAACCTTTGAAATTCACAAAAAAAATAGGTTTCAGGGATGTTACAGTTCGTTGGACATTTGACTCATATAAAACCAGAAAAATGTGTCTGTTAGTTGAGCTAACTATAACTCGCGCACGCAATGCACTGCTGATGATGTCACATATTACATCACTCATGACATGGTCAGTGACATCACTGATGACATCATCCAGTGACTGTGTTTCTGTAAAGTTTAAATATGTTTTATATATATGCCGAGGTGTATTGAAGAATGAGTAGGTGTATTAGTCTCTGGATGTAAGATTTAGGAGGTGTGTGACTAATTGTATAAGTGACTGATTAAACGTGTTTTTCTGAATGCATTGGTTAGTGACTAAACTGTGTGAATGTCTGCATCAGTCTGTCTGTTGTTGTGTAAGCTGGTACATAGGATGGTCAGTAGCTATATGAGTGTCTATATGGGTTATTGATTGTTTGCCTGAGCATTTGTATGGGTGACTGAGTGTGTGTGTGGGTGGGTGATGGTGTGCATAGATGTGTGAGTAGTTGATTCACAGGTGTATGGGTTCAAGAGTACATGTGGAAACAGCTCGGTGAGTGGGTGTATGGGTGAGTGAATGGATATCTCAGTGGTACATGTGAGTAACTACATATGTAAAAGGCAGTATATGTGAGTGATGATGGGGTATATAAATATATGTGAGAGTGAGTGATTGCGAGAGTGGCTGTATGGATGAGTGTGTACTTGTATCAGTGATTATATAAGAGAGTAAGTATGCTTTACTATCTGTATGAATTAGTGAGGTGGTGTGTGTATAACTGTATAGGGGAGTAAATGGGAGTGTGATTGATTATTTACATAACTGACTAGGTGTATGAATAAATCCATGGATGAGTGGAGGTGTGTGTGTCTCTGGAAAGGTGTACGAGTGCATATGATAGTGCTGTATTGATGAGTGACTGCGTGTATAAGTGATTGTATGGGTGAATGAGTGGATGTGTGTGTAGACCTAGGAGTCAGTAAGTGCATATGAAGTAACTGTATTGGTATCTTGATGGTTTTGAAAATGGTAGTCTGTATTTTACAGTGGGTGTGTCAAAGGTTATATTAGACTGTAAGGAGGTGCATCCGATTTTCATCTGGATGATGTCATCAGTGATATCATTTGAGATGTCATCAGTGATGTCACTGACCATGTCATGAGTGATGTAATATGTGACATCAGCATGCATTGCGCGCGTGCGAGTTATAGTTAGCTCAACTAACTATAACAGGCGAATTTCTCTGGTTTTATGAGTCAAATGTCTAACTAACTATAACATCCCTGAAACCTATGGTATTTTAGTGAATTTCAAAGGTTTTATTAAATGCTAATTCCTAACTATAACGTCTGTAAAACGTATGGTTTTTTCAGTGAATTTCAAAAGTTTTTTAAATGTTGATTTCATATTTTAATATTTATAAAACCTATATTTTTTATATAATATTTTGGAACTCTATTATCCTTTTTTTTAATTAAAAAAATTATGTAATGTTTTATATCTTAAAAAAAATATGTATATAATTTATTTTTTGGGGAGAAAACTAGAGTCTTGTATTGGTAATCTACCAAGCTCCATCAGCACACAAATCCTATCCGCCATATTGCTAAACTAGTAAATGATGCGCATTTCATATCCAACGGGTTCGTGGCACCTCGTCCCGCATAACAACATATACGTATGAGGTCACGCCAGCTGCTACTTTGATATGCGACGGGTACACAGTACCAAGCCTCGCATTACGTTATGTACGTATAGGGTCGCGCCCGCTGCACGTTGTGTATGCGACGAGTGCACGCTGCCAGGCCCTGTGTTAGGTCATAGACGTATAGTATCGCGCCGGGTACGCCATTCCCTAATTTTTTTTTAATGTCTCAAAACTATATCTAAATAACGTTAAAGTGTATATGAGAGCGATAATCTGAAATATTTTAAACATTTATATATTTCTAACTGTAATAAACGTATATTATAGTAAATATATTTTCTCAAAAACGTGTCGGGTGCGGTCTCCTTGCGCGCTGGGTGCACGATTGCCATGTGACCTTAAAAAAAAAAGCATTTGATTACTTCATAACATTTTTCATTGTAGCAGTTGGAAAAGGCCACCAATTTTAGTCTTTCCCTCTACAGCATTTGATGAGACACACCTCTTCTGCTTATAGAGCTTTTTTGAAAACCTTTTGCTATGTACACATATCTTACTCTACACACAACATGCAACCATCATCTACATCAATATTCATGGTCTGTAAAATAGCCTTCCACCTGTGATAGCCATGCACCTAAAAGTTACATAACCAAACGTTTACCCACTGCCAGAGGTAACATGGTTGCATACGCTGTCTACAGCACATTGTAATGTGGTACGGCCCAGGGGCAGTATCATGCATAGATAATGAACACAATGACACAGATAGATAGTGGAAGTGGGTATGGGCACGTGCGCTCAACACCTTTTTATTACCAGGGTCACATATCCAGTGACGTCTGTGCTGGATGCGTGTGGGGTGAGTGTAAACCAGCCCTCAGGGAATGGTTGCTGCTAGCATCAACTACAACAGTAATCATTGGATCACACACAGAGATTCAATAATAAAAGGGTCAATAGTTTGTGCTGCATTAAGGTACGAACAGTAAATGTGAAATAATACAGAAAAAATTCTATCGTAAAAGAACCACAACTTGTGGTATACTGAGACACAGGCAATAGATCTGAAATAAAACACAAAAAGATTGTATCATAAAGGATCCATCAGTTCTAGTGCACTCAGATAGCCACAGCAAAAGCATTCAGCATGTGCACAGCCAGCGATGATGCGTGCTGCGGGCGGACCGTACTAGGAGCAATGTCTGTTGCCATCAACACTGCATCATCTACAATAGCGACTCGATCTGAATTGTGAACACGGCTGTCTGCAGTGTAGGCCAGAGAGAGCGGTCAGCAAGAGCCCACAGCCACGTGGTGATGACTTGAGCTGCCCAGTTTGCAATACAGGAAGCAAAAAAAAGCGTGTGCGGAGCCTGCCATGAGGCGTATACGTGGTGCAGACAGACCGCACTGGAGCAATGTCTTTTGCCTACAGGACTGAGTCATCTTCAATAGCGACTCGATCTGAATGTTGAACACTGCTGTCTGCAGTGTAAATTGAAGGCTGTAGTCATACAGACATCCATGAATACTTTTTCTCACTTCCTCTTCAAAAAATAAAACAACATAAATTACAGAAAACTCCGAAATAAATAAATCAAAACAATTCGAATAGCGATCTCTGCTGTCCACAGTGTAGAATATTATTCAGTGTTCTTTTCCACTACCAAGAAGAATTTGGTCATTGTACTAATACCTATAACTCATCTAAAAAAAGCTCTTCAAGCAAGTATACTAAAAGGATATTGTGTATATTTCAGTAGACGTTGTAGTTACTTGACTACTGGATTTTCTATTTAAACAATCACCACTCGATCTGAATTGTGAGCCCTGCTGACCGCAGTGTAGGCCAGAGGTAGTGGTCATTAACGCCTCACAGCCACACACCGTTGGATTCGGAAGCACGGAGTTGGTTGCACCTGATCGGAGGGGGTACACAAAAATGATCACACACTTTAACTTCGGACATCCTCAATCATAGAATGAAGACCCCGTTTCAATGTTCGGACCTGCTGTACCGCAGTGTACTGCACCGACTGGTGTCAACCAAGCACAATAATCATGAGCAGCAGTTAGCTACGGAAGCACAGAGTCTGATGCACCTCAACGGGGGGAATTGTGTAAAACTAGGCAGCAGGTAATATTGGACATCGTCCATTGTGGGATCAAGACACCGTTCCACTGTTGGGACCTAGAGTAGGTTGCACCTGGTCGAAGGGACTAACTTCATCTCCACTCTCAGATGCAGTTCTAACATCATCCATTATGGGATCAAGACACCATTCCACTGTTGGGACCTACAGTTGGTTGCACCTGGTCAGAGGGGGTACACAGAAATTATCACAGACTTTAACTTCTGACATCCTCAATCATAGAATCAAGACCCCGTTTCACTGTTCGGACCTGCTGTACCGCGGTGTAGTCCAGCAACTACAGTCAATCAAGCCTAATAATCATGTGCAGCAGTTAGCTAAGGAAGCAAAGAGTCTGATGCACCTCAACGGAGAGAGTTCTATGACAAGCAAGCATCAAGTAATATCGGACTGCTAGAGATCGCGGGTCACCCAACCAATAATTTCGCCACTTCTGGCTTCGGGCCCATATACTTTACTTTATCATATACATTGATCAGATGACCACACAATCTACTACCAATAATTGTGAGTTCCCTTTCGATTTATTTCCAGTGTACCCAACTTACCATCCACTGTTATGGGTACCTATGACCACGATGGGTCAGGGAGCTAGCTGTAAAAGGAAAGGCAGCAAGATACAAACCCCAACTTTTTGTACTTTATTTCATGAAATGACCACGGACAACTGAGAAGTTTTAAAAGTTTATCTTAGATTTCAGATTCTGCAATCATACAGTTTATAGTAATGAGGCAATCTATAATCAGAATAACGAAGAGCACATAACCATATAGGAAGAGTATACAGGCAACCATCTAACCCTATAATGAGGGAATTCAGAAATACCGGAAATGAAATTCGAGAGAGTACTTAATGCTAGGAATTTTATGCACGTATTAGGATTTTATCATTGGGTCATATTTCGAGAGAAAAGACACTAAGGAAACCTATACATCTATGGAAGGGTAGAAAATTTGCAACACGCTATAATTCTAACGTTATTACTTCGATTCAGTATTTAAGAGAAATTTGTAAAACATATTTAATTCATAAACAGTATGGAAAGATTTATACTAACAAAGCAGGGGAACATAGGAACATGCTATGAAATGCAAACTGTAAATGACTTCAATGAGATGCAATGATTTGCAGAGAAAAACATGGAAAATTAACATATGCAAAGGGTATGTCTTTATTGAAGCAAAGACAGAAAAATAGAAAGGTGCAGTTTAAGAACTCAGAGCGATATTTACCTAGACTGGTGTGAAAACCAACCCTGGCCACGGGTCAGTTAAGGACAGGAAATACCCCAAGGAATAGCAGTCATCAATGGGACAGCAGGTGCAGTAGGGACACCCCAGGACAGGACAGGAAACCCAGATTAGGATCAGGACAGGACCACCAGGACACGACCAGCACCCGCAGTTCGGAAGCAACGCCTGCGCTCCACCCTCTCTGCAGCTATCGATCAGAACCCCGATTGGGTCAGCGAACTCCCAGCAAAAGTGCTCCGCCAGCACTTAAGGTTTAGTAAAACCTTCAGAGTCTATGGTCAGATTTCGGACAGAGAGCTCCGCAGCACCTCTGTATCAAGTCACCTATTGAGTGCGTTGGGTCAGTGACAGGTCAGCTATTCAGACAAGTCGGACAATTTCTCTAGCTAAACCTAGGCTAGATATACTGTTTTGGGACAGGGTACCACCCCCCAAATGTTGCAAAGTGTCAGAATCCCCAATTTGGATTGGTCCTAAGGTAGGATTTGGTTAACACACCAATCAGAACAGACTATTCTAAGGCCTACTTTGCATCCTAAGGTGCCGCCTAGCAAGATTTTGGGTTCCCACGAGAAGTTGCAGGGAATACAATGGAAAGAAATACAATGTATTCAAATAGGGTACAAGTTAGGCTTTCTCGCTGGGTGAAGGTTGCATGGTTCCCATGCATGCTCTGGCATCAACCTTCTTTGGCTTGGTTTCAATGCCACCGCACCATCGACTGATTCGGCGCAGTAGTGCCCTCCAAGATGGACTCCCCAGCCCCATCACCCATCAGTGCCGAGGATACATGAAAAGTAAGCGAAAACAAATTAGTACATGGAAATAAACGAAGGCATTATATGTCATATTTTCGTACTTCACGTTTATCATCATACAAATATACTATGCAATTTAGATATTAGTGCAATATATAACGACACGAGAGCAACAGCACAAGCTTCACCACGTTAATACAGGGAAATGCCATCTTGTGGCTATTACGCATGCGCACCCTTTCCCTCCAAAACTATCTCTACGTGTAGTCACGTGAGTGTGACTGACGCATGCGCAGAAGAGGAAAGTCAAGCAGCGGCCATGTTAGGAACAAGAATTAATCGTATTAGTAAAACACATAAGCAAGCATCTCTATGATACCCACGCACATTCAAAATACATAAAATTAGTAAAACAAACACTTGAAGTTACGAGATTATAATAGATTTTCGAGGTTCTTGACTCGAGCAAGTCGCGATGCGAAATCTTGCTCTATCAATCCCCTCTTTGATGATATTTACTATCATCACAAAAAATGGAACCAGATGCCAACTTTCTTTCACACCTTGTACATTTCTATCTCTTCCAACAGGCGATTCAGTTTCTCTTTCTCATTTTTGGTAGGGTGAGAATTTTTCACCTTTTTATAAATCTGAATATTCATTTCTTCCAATTCAAGCTCATCCGCACTCCGTTTCACTCCTCTCGCATTCACTTGGTATTTCTTTGTGTGTTTGCGACATTTGCAACAGACGAATATGAGAAATAGGATAAGACCTATCACTCCAATTGGCATCAGTACCTTAAGTAATAAGCTTTTACCTAAACTAGCAAACCAATGACCTACATTGGAGAGACCATCAACTAGTCTCTTCCAGGCACTGTCAACCTCGAGTGGTTTGAGTTCCTTTTCCAAATTAGTAATGTTTTTCACATATCTTTTGAGCTGTACGCTTTTGTCCGGAATGTAAGTGCAACAGTGTTGCGCCTTCAGCATCCGGCAGACTCCGCCCTCTTTTGCTAATAAGGTGTCAAGAGCAAGTCTGTTCTGCAAAACCATTGATCTGATCACAACCATTTCGGTATTGACCAGCAGAAATCCATGAGCTGTGTCAGTAGACAACACATCCACTATTGTGGACAATTTGCAAATTCTGTGAGTGTTCAGAACCACTCCCACTCCAGGTATCAGTGCACTAAAAATACTACCCATTATTTCACCTACGCTTTCTCTTTTGCTACGCACTAAGCCATTAGTGTTTTCACTGCTTCCAGCAATTTCATTCACATGGTATATTCTCGGGAAAACAATGCCAAAGTAGCAGCTTCCATACCAGTGATCCGGCAATTTGAAATAAGCCTAGTCTCCACATATATAATAAATTCCAGGAAACACAGGCTCTGACCCATTTTTGAATCCCCAACCTCCAATTACCTTGTAATTGTGCTCACATTGACTGGAACCAATGAAAATGTTATTATAATAACTAGTCTTCTCGCGATGAAGACAGAGTTTCCCTTTCTTCTCGAAATCCAGCAACAAAGCAGGCCCTGCCCCGCCATTTGAGGTGCTTTCCATGTTCTCAGCCCATTTAGGTGTTTTCTGCCTTTTGTCATTTGCCTTCCTTTGGAAACTCTCCCTTCTCTTCTCTGCCATGTTCAAAAATATCTTTTCTTGTTCATGTAATGAACAGGTCAAGTTGTCTCTGTGTGCTTCATTTAAATCTATTGTACCTAAAGTCAGAAAGTATTCTCCCATATAACGTGTAACGTCACTTTTGGTATGTACAGGATTCAGATTTCCACGTATAGGAAATTCAGAAAAGATCACGTCATTGTTAGAGTAATAGTATGTAACGGTCCTCTTTTGTAAAATAAGCTTGCTAAAATACTACAGGAGATTCCATAGGTCAGAGGTAGGTGATGATATGTCACGCCTTCAGCCACAGAAGTAGGTAGCTTCATGCAGACATAGCAATCTTCTATTTCCATAGTTTCTACATAATGCACTAACAGGTTTGCGAAAACATTTAAGTGTGTCTTGTTTCTAACTCCGTGGTAATGAGGTCCTTCCTCATCTGATGCTTCTAAGTCTCGTTTTGTCTGTCTGAGTGCTTTTTCACGTCTTTCTACATTTCGTGTTGTCAGTTCTTCAGTGTCGGTAGTCTGGTTAGGGTCAATATTAGCATTTTTGCTTACCATAAAAGGAATGAAAACTGTTAATCCTATCCAAATTAATATTACTATAACTATACTACATATACACACCTTGCAGCATGTTTTGCAACAACTGTGGCTAGGTCTACCACTCACGTTTGAATCAGACATTTTGGCTCAGAAGAAAATTTCAACCCCTCTTTGTAGCTTTTCCCAGGTATTTTTATTGCTGAGCAATTTCACGGCGGTTCTTCCTCTTCCTCTGCAGAGTAATCAGTAATCTGTTCTCCGTCGCTTTCGTCAGTAATATCAAGATCCTCAAAGTTTTCCAAGATTAAGTAGGTCCACTCCGGATCCTTGTATTTTTCGTTTTGTCTTTTTATTCTTTCACTCCTTCTCTTGGAGCTCTCTTCAGGTATTTCTGCAATTCGGGGACTTCTTCTTATGTCTGCAAGTTTCTCTTGGACTGTTTTTATTCTTAATTTTAGTCTCTTAATATACCTTGGCTCAATGTGCTTCTTTTTCTTGAGTCTTTTAGCTGGCACTGTTATTTGGCTTTCTTCTAATGTCCTTTTATTTTCACTTGTTTGGGGCACTTCAATTTCTGCCTTCTCCCTTTCTGTCTGACTAGTCCCAGGTCTTGTATCTATTTCTTCTGCCTGGTTACTAAGCTGGCCTTGTTCAGGTATATTTTGCGTTTCGCTTTCAAATGTCTCTGTTTCTATGTCCTGAACATGTTCTCCTAGTTCTGCCTGATCCTGCTCGAGCACTTCGATCCCTTGATTTTCTTCTGCTCGAACTATTACACTATGTCTAGTCTATCCCTTTTCGATATCAGGAGTCAGTGGAGGAGTATCGATCACTTGTTCTGTCCCTGTCTGACCTTCTTCTTCGTCCTCAGATTTGATGTGAATCTCAATGATCTGAGGGTCTTCGCCTGTGCCTTGCTCGACCTCTCTATTCCACTCTCTGTCTTCTCTTATTCGCTCTCTTGTTCTGAGTGGGTCTCCAGGAAGGTCGATTATGGATATCCAATCCTCTGGCCAAATCCTCTGCAGCTCGTCATCAGCTACTTTCGGACCAACATCTGTGGGATCCTCAGCAGTACTGGTGCTTGGCCATACGTCATCGGCTACCTCTGGACCAACGCCTACAGGACCCTCAACGGGACTGGTGCTCGGCCGTCTGATATCAGCTACTTCAGGACCAACGTCTGTAGACCCCTCAGCTGGACAACCTTCGGCTCCAGGTTCCTCGTCAGGTATCACCTTCTGGGTATGGCTGGCATGGATCCACTTGGGCACGCCTGCACACTTCACAGCGGTCGTTGTTACCAGGATTACTTGGCGCTTTTTTCCCCACCTTGGCTCAAGGCAACTTGAACGAGTATGCTTCTTTATCTTAACCCAGTCACCAGGAACCAATTTGTGAACTGGGGTTGTCGGGTTGGCGACGGCGTCTGCCCCAATCTGGCGAGAGATAGAACGCACTTGGTCACCCAGTTGCTTGCAGTATTCAAGTACCAAATCATCAGAAATGCTTAACAGTTTGTATCCTGGTACCCACGCTTGTCTCATCACTCTTCCCATCAATATCTCATGGGGGCTCAGGCCTGTTCTTCAATCTGGAATGCTTCTGAGTCCCATCAGAACAAGAGGCAAGGCATTTATCCAGTTCAAGCCAGTAGAATCACACATTTTTGCCAATCTATTTTTTATAGTGCCATTTATTTGTTCTACCACTCCAGAAGCCTCTGGATGATATGCACAGTGCAGCTTTTGTGTGATCCCGAATGCTTTGCAAAGCTGGGCCAAAATTTCATTCTGAAAATGTCCGCCTCTATCGGAGTCAATAAAGACTGGAACCCCGAATCTAGGTATCAATTCTTTTAGTAGGAGCTTAGCTACTGTTTTGGCGTCATTCTGTGTGGCAGGGTAAGCTTCCACCCACTTTGAAAATAGGCAGACAATGACAAGGACATACCTTTTTCCCTCACAACGAGGCATGGTAATGAAATCAATTTGTATTCTCACAAAGGGACCCCCTGATCTCCCAATTTTCATCAGTTCAACTACTGTTCTTTTGCCAGCGTTGAACTGCTGACAGGTCAAGCACCTCTGGCAGAGAGATTCTGCTACCTTCCTGAATTTCTTGTTGTACCAAGTCTGTTGAAATACCAGAACCATGGCGTCCCTCCCAATGTGTGATCCCTCATGTATCAATCGAGCCATTGGGGCAAGCAGGTGTCTGGGTAACACAGGCATACCATTTGGGCCCACAATGACACCATCCTCACGTCTCGGTTTACAACCTTGTTCTTTCCATTTCTCTTTCTCTTCCCAGGGCGTCACATGCTGCCATTCTCTCACTTCATCCCATGTAGGCACTTCTTCAAACATTCTAAGTTGGCAGCTGTTTTCAACCCCACCCCGCCTGGGATTTATTCTCATTTGTTCCATAGCACATTGTTTTGCCACCCGATCAGCAAAATCATTTCCCAAAGATACAGGGTCAAGGCCCTTTTTATGAGCAACACATTTGACCACTGCCAATTCTTTTGGTAATTGGATTGCCTCTAAAAGGTCTTGGACAACTTTTCCATTCCGAATGGGGGTACCTGAAGAAGTCAGGAATTCTCTTTGTAGCCATAATTGGCCAAAGTCATGCACAACCCCGTAACAGTACTGACTATCAGTATACACTGTTACTTTTTTGTCTTTTCCCAATTTGCAAGCTCTTATCAGGGCGATCAATTCGGCTACTTGTGCAGACTTTACTCCAAATAGATAAGATGCTTCTTCAATTTTGTTTAACGTGACCACAGCATAGGCAGCACTTAGGCCTCCGAGTTCATGCCTTAGGCATGAACCATCCACGAACCATTCCTCATCATGTACAGGCAAAGGAGTTTCCTTAATGTCTGGGCGAGGTTTTGTACAGAACTCTGTCAGGTCAATGCAGTCATGCTCATTATCTCCCTTATCTTCCATTACCATTGAGTCAGGGAGTAGAGTGGCAGGGTTTAAAATGTTACATCGGGTAATAACTATATTTGCAGCACCCATGAGAATCCTCTCATATTTAGTCAGCCGACTAGGGGTGAGATACTGAGTTTTTGTACGAGTCAATAGGATCACAACTGCATGTGGAACATATACAGTTACAGGATGTCCCATAATAATAGACTCACTTTGTTCTAAACTGGTGCAAGTTGCAGCTACTGCTTTTAGACATCCAGGTAGTCCAGCAGCCACTGGATCCAAAGTGGCAGAAAAATATGCCACAGGCCTTCTGGTCAAACCATGCTCCTGAGTCAGGACTGACAATGCACAATTGTCACGAGTGTCACAGAATAAGCCAAACTCCTTGGAGTAGTCAGGCATTCCCAGAGCAGGGGCTGTACACAGGCAATTTCGCAACTGTGTGAAAGCTGTTAAGCTCTCGTCATTCCATTCAACTGGGTCCTTTGCTCCTTTCTTTGTCATTTGTATCAAGGGCTTTGCAAGGACTGCGAATCCCACAATCCATTGCCTGCAATAACCTACAACTCCGAGGAACATTCCTTTTCTGATACCTTTTTCTATCTGGTGTCCCAGATATTTCACTGATTTCGAACAGAACTGTAATTTCTCAGGGGCCACTTTATGTCCCTTTTCACTCAGGTGATTCAGTAGGGCAATGGTGTCAACCACGCAATCCCTATGGCTTTTAGACGCCACCAATAGGTCGTCAATGTACTGTACCAAAACAGATTTTCCAGGTAAGACTAAAGTTTCAAGGCATTTTTTCAAGATCTGATTAAAGATAGAGGGGCTTTCTGTGTACCCCTGGGGGACCCTGTTCCAGACATACACGTTACTGTTGAAAGCAAATGAGAAAAGAAATTTGCTGTCTGGATGCAATGGGATCGAAAAGAAAGCATGACATAGGTCTATCACAGTGAACCATTCAGCATCCCAGGGGATCTGATACAGAATCACTGCTGGGTTCGGGACAATAGGGCAGCAAGGGACCACTATCTTGTTTACCTTTCTCAGGTCCTGCACTACTCTGTACTTGCCATTAGGCTTTTTGATGCCCATAATGGGTGAGTTGCACGGGCTACTCATTACTTCCTGTATGATGTTTGCTTCTAGCAATTTCTGTATTTCAATGGCAACACCTGCTCTCACTTCTGCACTCATTCTGTAAGGCTTGGTATTGGGGTATACTGCATTTTCCCTCATAGCTATTTGTATGGGGTCTATGTTTTTCATTAATCCCACATCTTTTCCTGTAAAGTCCCACACTTCTTGTTTTACTGTCTGCTGGAGTTCTTCAGGTAAGTCCTGTATAGTCATTCGTTTTATTTCTGAGTCAGGTCTAATTAACATTAGCTTGTAGATACCGTCTTCATCTGGGGTTTGAATTTCGACGCCCTTTGGTGTGCAAAAGATGGTACAATTCATTTTGCACAGCAAATCACGTCCCAGTAAATTTACCGGACTGGTATCGCAGACAACAAATCTGTGCATTTGGTTAAAATTTCCAATTGAGATCTCCATGGGTTCGGTAACAGGTGTACTAATCAATTGATTAGATACTCCTACTACTTGGATTGCTTCTCCCGAGAGGGGTAGGTTTGGAACGTCCACTGTTCTTACAGTAGAACGGGTAGCACCAGTGTCCAATAGAAAGGTGACATCATTTCCATCAACCTTTCCTTCAATGTATGGCCCTGACTGGTCTACCGGCAAAGAGGCGCCAAGTACGCACTCCTCGTCCTCCCCTCTCAGGCCCCGTCAGTATTGGTCATCACAGAAAAAGGTGTCGTTCAACAAATACTGCGAAGTTGCTGTATTTCTATCCTCATTGCCTCCCCAGATTTCTACATCATCACCCTGTGGTGACTTCCCTTTAAATATAGGTTTTGGCGCTCGGGGCACTTGAATCGTTTTTACCTGCTGCTGGGTCTTTCTTTGTTTTTCATTCTGCGTCTGTGGAATTAAATCAGGTGTTTGGGCATTATCAGACTGCAAATAGGGACACTCGTCTCTCCAATGTCCAATTTCTCCGCACTGGTGGCAGGGAAATTTCTTTTTCGCTTCCTCTCTACTCATTTTAGCTCGGGGTTTTCCTCCACCCCCACCCCCAGGGCCTTGGTTCTGAGTAGTTTTGTTTAACTTATTCAATTGCTTTTCCTGCTGTTCTGCGAGCTTTACTTGAGCCCACATCACCTTCTCCTTCAGGGCCTTTTTCTTTTCTGCCATTTCGTCCTCACAGTACTTTGCGTACCGTAGGACCTCATCCATCTTTTTGGTATGCCAACAGATTTTATTATCCTTTATCCACTGACAAATTTCGGGTCTTAAACCGTTTACAAACCTGTAAATGAAGTGGGTCATGTCCTTCATCTCGATGTTATCTATACCACTGTATGTTTTAAATACCTGCAACAGCCTTTCATAAAAGGAGTGCACTGTCTCGTCCCTTTCTTGCGTTGTTCTATCTATCTTGGTCCAATCAGTTTCCTTTGCAGGCTCTTTTAATTTCAAATGTTGAATTACTTGTTCATACTTCCTCATCACTTCCTTCGATGGCTCCCCTGTTTTTTCATCTCTTGGGTATTCCTCACTAGGCCAGGCTATGGCTATTTTACACTCAGTCCACAGATCTACAGGGACCACTATGTCGAAGAACCCATCCAGGTCTTTCCATAGGCATTTCTGCACTTTTACGAATCTTTCTACCTGCCGGTACCAATCGACTGGCTTTTCTCGTAATTTTGGGAAGTCATTGGTAAAGGACACAATATCCTGTCGGGACCATGGAACGTGTACATACTTTCCACCTGGCACTTCGCGCATAGGGCATAACTGTTCTGGTTTGTCTGCTTCCTTTAGGACAAATTCGGGAGTTACTTGCTTAGACCTGGCCTCATCTTTCTTTCGAGCCCACCTGGCTTTCCACCTTTCTACATCTCCCCATTTCTGTAACACTGTCAATGGTTCCTTGACCTGCGCCTTTTTCCCTGACACATTCAGGTTTTCCAAATCTCTGTCTGAAAATTCTGCTCGGTATGGTTTCTGCAAGGGTTTCGATTTTGAAATGTCTATTCCCATACTAGCAGCAGTATCTGTCAATTTTTCATGAAGTACTCGGACATTGCGGGTAAGACTTTTGCACATAAACAACAGCTCTTCTTCAGAGTAGGTATTTAATCTGTCTAATCCTACGTTTCCTGCCATTAATTCTTCTATTTCTACTCTCAGTTTGTAGAGGTCTAAAGGTTTCATTTGCGAAGTTTGTTTCTCCAATTCTTGACTCCATCTTTCAATTTCTTCAGGTGTAACCAAAGTGACACTTCTAGTACCTGAAGTCGATTCCATTTGAATCTCCCTCGCATTGAAAGGATTATGTCTTTTCTGCATTCTTTTCCCTGTATTTCTAATGGGCAGATCCATCAGTGAGACTTCAGATTCACACTCACTCGTCTGTTCATCTACAATTAAGGGTTCTGGTCTGGGCTGTGCTATGACGGGAGTAATGACAGGAGGTTTTGGACTTTCATGCCGATCCCCGTACAATGGAACCACGGGTCCGATTGTTACTGGGATTGTCAATGCTTCAGGACTGGTATTTAACTGGGAGATTTTCTGAATTATTTCAGCCCTTTGTTTTGCTAGAATTTCTCGCTCCTTTTCTTTCAGCAATCTCTCTACTGATTTGTCATGTAACACCTGTGGGGTCAGAGTGGGAGCATAACTCGGGCAGTGGGATGAGTCTCACTAGGCCCTTCACCATAATTTGGTCTTGGGAACAAACTTCCTGTACCTAGGGATCTTCGTTCTTCCTCATACTGTGGCTGTAATAACGGCATTCTTGAACTTGAGGGTCTCATCTCGCCTCCGTAGGGAGGTCGAGAAGAAAAATCTCCTTCACGGGAATATCCTGTCTCCCCACTAGCTGACCTTCTGGGGTAAATGTTTCTGGTATCCACTGGTCCTAAATTCTCAGTATAGGGAGGAATTTGGTACCCCCCCTCCTACACTTGCGGACCTGATCTCTTCTTGTGGTGGAGGTCTCCGGGAAATATCTCCCGCACTTGAAGGTCGGTGTCCTTCATTATAAGGAGGCGGACTTCTCATACATATGTCATCTAATAATTCATCATCCGACTCTCCGATGGGTACCCAATGTTTAGATTTTTCCAACCGTTTCTTTCCCCCAGAAGGATCATCTGCTGGCATCAAGGGAAACAATCCTTCTACAATCATATTCTGTCTCCACTGTTTCATCTTTTTGGCTCGGGCTTCCTGCTTCAATTTTGGATAAAATTTAGTTAACCCTTTATCCATTCGGGGCTTATCCCTTTCAAAAGCCTCAATTTCCCATTCCTCTAGTGCTTCATACTGTGTTAACCTAGGTCTGGGATGTAAGTCATTCATTCGGGTTCTAAGATTGAATAGAATCCTACTGTTAAAGGTACCCTCTAACGGAAAAGCCAATACTCCGTCATCCTTCGTGTATTCCACCCAATTCTCCAACCATACACATGTGTTGTACCCTTTATCGAACATCATGAAAGATACGGGAGTGTTGGGTTGCGGTATGACAACACCTTCTCTAGTTTTAATCGGCTTGTCCTTTTTGAAATAATTCTTCACTTTGTTTACAAGAGATACTTTTTTCTTAGTTCCGTACATAATGTCGTTTTTAACGCCTTTCCACTGATCGTCTGCAAATCCCATATGCCGTGGATCAGGTCTGGTATGCGGTCTATACGAATGCCACATACGATTTTTACGAGTGACTTTGTTTACAAAACCACTTCCAATCCAAGTGCGTCTATTATTTTCGTGCGACCAATGAAATGCACGAGTTAAAATAATCTCGACCAATGGGTGCGCGGCCCTTTCGCGAGACAGTTCCCACGCTCCGGCGCTCGCCCCTCCTTTACAATTCCAGCTCCGCTACCAACCCGCTGTGTCTACCAATCCCAGCGCGGCACGGAGTGACGTCAGAGCAGCTTCGCGACTGACTCCCTCCTTCACAAGGTAACGGAAACTTTCTTTCTTTCTAAAGTGCTTAGTGCTTGGTTATTTAACAACGAATACACATTCGCCACTGTGCTCAAGTGTCTAGACAGGAAAGAATTAGTTTCGCTGCAAGTAAACTACTTCCATTTACTTTTCACTCACTACGAGTAGATCTCTTCTGCCTACCCTTCACACTAGCACTGGGGCACCTGCTACTTCCCTAGACTCATCCACCTTTCCGGGATATATCCAAGTCTAAAGTTTCACCAGCGAGCCCTTTTGCTTTCACTCAAGCTCCGATGAACCTGCTACTCTTCCGGTGTGACCCTCACTAGGTTATGCCACAGTAGGAATTTTGCCAATGAACCTCGTTACTAACATTTATTCAATCATACATCCAGAAAAAACCCTAGTAAGTGCTTCCAGTTCTGCCTAACCTGCACCAACTTTCCTTAAAAGCCAGTGACCTCAAAGCAAGTGGATTCTATTCACCACTCGCTATTCAATTCCCCGGGGATTCCTTAACAACATACAAGACGTTTTTACGTACGAATGGATTAATACATATAACAGTATAATAACAAGAATAACAATTTTAAAACATTTCATAATTTTTCAAAGTAAACGATTTTCAAGCGAGTGATCAATTCTCTTGAAGCGTCTATTCTTATAGCAGCATCCGACTTAGTTAAACTAACTAGTCCTACCTAACCTTTAACTATTCCCTAACCATCCTCGATGCTACCAGAAAATTACTGCTAGAGATCGCGGGTCACCCAACCAATAATTTCGCCACTTCTGGCTTCGGGCCCATATACTTTACTTTATCATATACATTGATCAGATGACTACACAATCTACTACCAATAATTGTGAGTTCCCTTTCGATTTATTTCCAGTGTACCCAACTTACCATCCACTGTTATGGGTACCTATGACCACGATGGGTCAGGGAGCTAGCTGTAAAAGGAAAGGCAGCAAGATACAAACCCCAACTTTTTGTACTTTATTTCATGAAATGACCACGGACAACTGAGAAGTTTTAAAAGTTTATCTTAGATTTCAGATTCTGCAATCATACAGTTTATAGTAATGAGGCAATCTATAATCAGAATAACGAAGAGCACATAACCATATAGGAAGAGTATACAGGCAACCATCTAACCCTAGAATGAGGGAATTCAGAAATACCGGAAATGAAATCCGAGTGAGAGTACTTAATGCTAGGAATTTTATGCACGTATTAGGATTTTATCATTGGGTCATATTTCGAGAGAAAAGACACTAAGGAAACCTATACATCTATGGAAGGGTAGAAAATTTGCAACACGCTATAATTCTAACGTTATTACTTCGATTCAGTATTTAAGAGAAATTTGTAAAACATATTTAATTCATAAACAGTATGGAAAGATTTATACTAACAAAGCAGGGGAACATAGGAACATGCTATGAAATGCAAACTGTAAATGACTTCAATGAGATGCAATGATTTGCAGAGAAAAACATGGAAAATTAACATATGCAAAGGGTATGTCTTTATTGAAGCAAAGACAGAAAAATAGAAAGGTGCAGTTTAAGAACTCAGAGCGATATTTACCTAGACTGGTGTGAAAACCAACCCTGGCCACGGGTCAGTTAAGGACAGGAAATACCCCAAGGAATAGCAGTCATCAATGGGACAGCAGGTGCAGTAGGGACACCCCAGGACAGGACAGGAAACCCAGATTAGGATCAGGACAGGACCACCAGGACACGACCAGCACCCGCAGTTCGGAAGCAACGCCTGCGCTCCACCCTCTCTGCAGCTATCGATCAGAACCCCGATTGGGTCAGCGAACTCCCAGCAAAAGTGCTCCGCCAGCACTTAAGGTTTAGTAAAACCTTCAGAGTCTATGGTCAGATTTCGGACAGAGAGCTCCGCAGCACCTCTGTATCAAGTCACCTATTGAGTGCGTTGGGTCAGTGACAGGTCAGCTATTCAGACAAGTCGGACAATTTCTCTAGCTAAACCTAGGCTAGATATACTGTTTTGGGACAGGGTACCACCCCCCAAATGTTGCAAAGTGTCAGAATCCCCAATTTGGATTGGTCCTAAGGTAGGATTTGGTTAACACACCAATCAGAACAGACTATTCTAAGGCCTACTTTGCATCCTAAGGTGCCGCCTAGCAAGATTTTGGGTTCCCACGAGAAGTTGCAGGGAATACAATGGAAAGAAATACAATGTATTCAAATAGGGTACAAGTTAGGCTTTCTCGCTGGGTGAAGGTGCATCTTCCCATGCATGCTCTGGCATCAACCTTCTTTGGCTTGGTTTCAATGCCACCGCACCATCGACTGATTCGGCGCAGTAGTGCCCTCCAAGATGGACTCCCCAGCCCCATCACCCATCAGTGCCGAGGATACATGAAAAGTAAGCGAAAACAAATTAGTACATGGAAATAAACGAAGGCATTATATGTCATATTTTCGTACTTCACGTTTATCATCATAAAAATATACTATGCAATTTAGATATTAGTGCAATATATAACGACACGAGAGCAACAGCACAAGCTTCACCACGTTAATACAGGGAAATGCCATCTTGTGGCTATTACGCATGCGCACCCTTTCCCTCCAAAACTATCTCTACGTGTAGTCACGTGAGTGTGACTGACGCATGCGCAGAAGAGGAAAGTCAAGCAGCGGCCATGTTAGGAACAAGAATTAATCGTATTAGTAAAACACATAAGCAAGCATCTCTATGATACCCACGCACATTCAAAATACATAAAATTAGTAAAACAAACACTTGAAGTTACGAGATTATAATAGATTTTCGAGGTTCTTGACTCGAGCAAGTCGCAATGCGAAATCTTGCTCTATCAGGACATCGTCCATTGTGGGATCAGGACACCGTTCCACTGTTGGGACCTAGAGTTGGTTTCTTCTGGTCGAAGGGAATACCTTCATTTCCACTCTCAGATGCAGTTCTAACATTGTCCATTGTGGGATCAAGACACCGGTCCACTATTGGTACCTGTTGGACTACTGTCTTAGTTGTATACAGAGCACTCCACACTGCTGGGTCTCAGACTGGATGCTGTGTGCCTGTGTCGCGGTAGCCAGTGTTGATCTCAGGAATCTTCCGACCTCGCAGACTTCGGCCCAGGAACTTCCGCCGGCACGTGGTGGGCCCTCTTTCACATAATGTGGTAGCGAAAGATGAACTGTGGGGCATATGTGCGTCGCAGCGGCCATGACGGTTTCTGAGTACCAGCAGGCTGAGAGCATCATTCACACAGCCACCATCGCTCATGGGGTCAACCTTGTGGCGGTGTAAGCTGCGCAGACCTGTTCGACATTCCTGAACAAAGCCACACCCACAGAAACGTGCCTTTTATTCATACCCCTACGCTATCCTTGCGTACGCCGAGCCAGCCCCTACGCTAAAGATTTTGGGGGAGGGGGCACGTACGCCCTATGTTTTCGCAATCTTCCCTACTGCCTGTACTATCATGGTTGCGTCCACTATCTACTTCACTCACTAGACCATCAGTGTATGTTCACATGTACATGTATGTGCTATGCATACTCAAGTCTGTGTGGCACATCCCCTCAACACTTTGCATTGTATACTTTTATAATCGAGAATCATTTGCCACCTTTGCACATACTTTGTTCTCCTCTCTCCCCGTATTCTGCATTGTGTGGCAGAGGTGCCATGCCATGTTTGGTTTGTGTACATGGCTAGCCATGGTTCCCACAAAACATAGTGTTGTTGTGTCTGCTAGGTGTACATGTTGTTTGTCATGGTGTATGTGATTATACAAGGTAGCATGTTTATTCACGAGCAGTGGTTTGTCTCATTTACATATCGCTGTCTTAAAGAGGATACAGAACTTTTTCTCACAGGTGAAAAGTGCGACCACAATGGCAGTCCTTCATTACTATCCAAGAATGTCCAACCGCACAACACTTCTAAGCTTACAGCCCCCAATCTTGCGTGCTTTCTTAATAGCACGCCAACTCCCCCAATCAGACCAACATTCACACAGCTTTCTAACTGCAGTTATCTGCTTCTCAATAACATGCACTCCTACGGAATGTGAGCTGGCATACTGTATGTATTTACTGTTTCAAACCGAGTAACTTCCTGTGGCAATGTCTATTCCCACCCACACAAAACAACTACCAAACTTCAACTTGACCTTCAATACCTACTTTGAAAACAGATTTCATTAAACTAACCTAACTGAAAGCGCTTTTGTTCAGAACAGAAGTGTCCCTCACTTCTGCAAAATAAATGTATCGACTGCAGATAGCACGAACCTCAAGTAAAATACAGTCCCTTTTAAATATGAACCTCCTATTACACTTTGTGAATTGTTACACAATTTTCAACACATCTCACACTCAAGGTCTGGCACACTTTTTTTAACACGGTCTCCTCCGGTCTTCTCACAGTCTTTCAAACTGGTTTTGGTATAATACCACACTTCATTTATTCGATCATCTATGGAATAACAGCAACAGTGCCCATAATTCTCGCTCTTTGTGGCCATCCTACTACTATTTTTGCCTGTATAAAATGGCTGCGCTCCCTGTGTTAACAACCATGTCCGACAGAATACGCCTCTACGCGAAGCTACATCAATACTGTCAAAAAATTGAACAACTTTTCGGCTGCCTGCCTCTATCTTTTATCGGAGCCAGCTACAACATGACATTTCTTTACACATATGCAATCTGCGTGCAACCATCTTTTTATTGCAAAACTTGCCCATTCGACTGGCGATTGGATCTATGCCATGCCAACAGCCCAACAATATCCAGCAGGTAATGGAGTATCTTGAAAACCATGAACTTGAGTGTCCAGGCAATAGAGAAATGGCGGATGCAACTAAAAAAGATATCGTGGCCGAATGGGATTCCTGCGCAGCCGCGAAAGATCTCCTGCAACGTGCGACATTTGACAACATCTCAGATTGCCTGCCAATTCTGACTTTTGTGGCAACACAAACTTCTCTGTCTTCACCCTGAAACCCTATTTGCAGACCATCATAATACCCTAAACTCCTCCATCATCACCAACTACATCTTCTACACTAAACGCACTTCTAAATGGAAAAGCCTTTTTCTCCGCCACCTCCCTATCACTAATTCCCGCAATATCTCATATGGTTTAATACTCTCCACGTCTCCCTCTCCCTCCTTTCCGGGTGATATCGATATCTCTATCTTTAATTCTGGAAAAATTCTTATCCAAGCCTCTGAAAACCACCTACTCATCTTTGAGCTCCACTTCAACTCCCTATCACAATCCCTCTCACAATCTGTTCCGGCCCCCCCGTCTCCCCTCCCCACCCCACCTTCAACACCTTCCTCTCCCATCTTCACTCCCACCCCACTCTCTCCTCCCCTTGATATGCCATCCCCCTCACCCACACCCTACCCCATCGACCCCTCCCAACAACTCCTGACCTCCCACGCCCCTTTCTATACCTCAATTAACGACACCACTCCTCCCCTCATACCTCAATCCCCTCCCTCCTTCACACTCTCCCCCGCCCCCAAACATGTCGACCTCCCTCAACCACCACCTACCTACTACGGCAATCCTGTCCCCATATCCCTTAACATCCCCCAATCCCCAAATACCGCACAATACCCAACTTTCTCCTTATCTTCGAATGCCTCCCAGCCCTCCAATGTTCTTGTCATCCCTTCCTCTCCCATAACTCTACCCCCCCCCCTCCATACCCTTGAACTCCCCTAAATCGCCATTACCTCCTGATTTCCCCACACCCTCTCAGGCCTATTCCCTACACACTAATCACCATTTCATGACCATACATTCTCCGCCTGTCGATCCCTCCCCGATTATTCCACCCTCTACCGCCGCTCTCTCCACCACCTCTACCACACCCCCAGCGTCGACTACCGACCCCTTCTCACCCCCCTTCGCTAGCAATGATTTCTCCTCTACCCTACCCCCTCCCTCCGACTCACCCCTTGTTCCCCCATGCTTAACTATATCCCCTAATACCCCCATGCATGACGATCTCCTCTCAACCATTCCCCCCATATCCTCTAGACCATCCAACCCCGCACCTACCCCTCCAGTCTCACCTAACTACCCTCTTTCATCCCCCCCTTTTCTAATATTTCACTCTCCCTTAATGCCCTCCCTCCAACATACTCCCACTCTCCCTCACCCTTTGATCCGCCTCATTTCCTATCCCCCCCAAAGCCCCCCTCCACTCTCTACCTCCTCCCCCAGCGACGCCCTCCATGCTCCCTCCTCTGTCCCCTCCTTTTTCCCACGTGTCTCCTTACTCACCATCCCTTACTGACTCTCCACCTCCCCCACCTATTGGTCCTCCAAAAGCTGGTCATCCTTTGCCTACCTCTGACATACCCATCTCCTCTATCAACAACCATAGCAAATTGAATTCCCCACTCACACCTACTTCTAATATATCCCTTACCTCTATTAATACTCGACCACCTCACTACATTCCCCTCCCCCCTCCTGGCTTTCCCCCCCTTCCGCCCCATGCTTCCCCCCACCTCAATAACCTGTACCCCACCAATCCCTTTTCTTTATCCGATACACGTTACGCCTCAATTCCATCCCAATCACTCCTTAAAGTTGAACTTTTACTTTCGGCCCTCGTATCAGAACTCTCCGCACTCAGAACTGATATCTCTCTCCTCCTTAAAACTCACCCGTCTACTTCCGACCACACCTCTATGACATCAGAGTGCACCGTCCCGCTGCAAGCTGACACTCTCCTCATACCACCCCCTAGCAAATCCCCTTTTATATCGACCATCACCGACCCCCCTCTCCTCCCCTGTAAACTCACTACCCGAATTAAGCTGAACGATTACCCCTTTAGCACTCCACCCAGCAACTGTAACTCTTTCTCTCCTCCACATCCTGTTACTAGCTACTTAATCATGGGAACTAACTCTCTTTACTCCCCTGACTCCCCCTCTCCATCCCCGCCTACCATCTCCTGCCCATCCACCATACCTGTTCTTGTTAACTCGAACAGACTCCCCCCTCAAACGACATCTCCCAGACCCCCCCAACTACTTAGATCTATCCCCCCCTGTACTCCCACCCCTCCTCCTATCCCCTCTCCCCTTCGCTGCATGTTGATAAACTGCAGATCCGCCTCCCGCCATGCAACTGAGATTTCTGAAACCATTCTCAGTGAAAACATTGACATCGCTTTCCTTACTGAAACCTGGCTCACCACCCACTCCACCCCTATCCTCGACCTGCTTATCCCTCCTGGCTTCTCTATTATCAGGAAGGACAGAATCAAACAACTAGGTGGAGGCCTTGCCCTCATCTTTAAGGACAATCTCGACATTTCACCCGTCCTACTCCAAGAGCCTTCGTCTTTTGAATACCTCTGCGCCGACCTCTCTTTCCCTGGCTTCCCCACCACCCGGCTACACACCATCTACCACCCCCCAGGAAATTGCCTCCACTTCACAGAAGAGATGACTGATCTTATTATCCAAGCCTCAATCTCTCACCCCAAAAATGTCTTCCTGGGTGACTACAACATCCACTGGAATAAGAAAGATGACCCTGCGGTCTCCCTTTTTAATGAAACCCTTGACATCACTGACCTGACCCAACTCTGACTTGCCCCCACTCACATCAAAGGCGCCACCCTTGATGCTATCCTGACGAACAAGGATTCGGCCTCTCTCTCGAACATAACACCTGTTGATTGGTCGGATCATCACCTCATCCTCTTCACCCTTAACAGCCCCTCCACTCATCCCGCCCCTATCAACACTTTCCCAGTAAACCCACTCGTAACCTTCACCTCATCCCACCTGAAAAACTGGAATCCGCTATTAAAACTTGCTTACTCCTTCCCCCCCCTCTCTTGGCACCAATGATCTCACCAATCACTATAACAAATCCATCCTTGATGCCCTTGACTTAATTGCCCCCATTAAGTTAAAAAAACAAAAAAAATCCCTCCAAAATCCTGGTTCAACGTTGAACTCAATAACGAAAGACGGACCCTCAGACAATCCGAACGCGCTTGGAGGAATCATCCCTCTTCTGAAAACTTGGCCCTACTGAGATCCAACAGAGCTCATTACAAAAAACATATCTTTAACGAAAAAGCCACCTTCATCCGGTCTCAACTTGACCAGGCCAGAAACCGTCCCCGGGAACTGTTTAACATTATTAAAAAACAAACTTCCTCTGACCCTCCAAAACTTGCTGCCTCTGTCAAAAGATGTGAAGAAATTGCCAGTTTCTTTTCAAACAAAGTCAACTCCATTGAACAATCCTTCTCTTCCCCTCCTCTCTCGCTCCAACCTCCCTCCATCCAACCCACCTTACCAAACTGGCCAAACTCACCTCCCTCCCCCTCCCTCTCTCGTCTCACCTATCAACCTCCCCCCATCAAAATCTCATTCCCCAACTCTCCCAATTCACCTACCTCCTCCTCCCTCACTCACCCCGACTCCACCCTACCCCTCCCTTCTATCACCCCGCCTGACTCTTCCTCCACATTTTCCATCCCTAAAAATAACGCTTCATGGAATGTATTTATTCCTACCTCGGAAACAACGATCATCAACATCATTGCCAAACTCAAGCCATCCTCACATTCTAACGACCCCCTCCCCTCCCACTTAGTCCAACAACTCAAATACATCATTGCCCCATTTTGGACCACTATCATCAACTCCTCACTTTCTTCTGGCTACGTTCCAGCCTCCCTACAGCTAGGTCAAATCTCCCCTATTCTAAAAAACCCTACTGCCGATACTAATGATCTTAACAATCTACGCCCTATCTCCAACCTTCCCTTCCTATCTAAAGCCCTTGAAAAATGTGTTCTGTCACAGCTTGACAACCATATCTCCTCCTTCAACCTTCTTGACACCTTCCAGTCGGGGTTTAGAAAAGGATGCAGCACAGAAACAGCCATGCTCAATATTACTGATGACATTCATCGCTCTCTTGACAAGGGCGAATCCTCCCTACTAATCCTCCTGGATCTCTCAGCGGCATTTGATACCGTACACCATCCCACGCTGCTGAACACCCTAAAAGTTTGCTTCGGTCTTAAAGGCACTGTTCTCCAATGGTTCACTTCCTTCCTCCAGAACAGATACCAACAAATTAAACTCAGTCATTGCCTTTCCAAACCCCAACCTGTCGCTCTGGGAGTCCCTCAAGGCTCTATTCTCTCTCCTACCCTTTTCAACCTCTTTATGGAACCCCTCACTCTCATTCTCAAACAAGCCAAAATCAGTTACCACCTATATGCCGATGACACCCAATTATACTACAAGATCAAAACCCACAATGACATCCTTCACCTCAATGACACTCTGCTAAAAGTCCAAGCTTGGTTCCACCTTAATCATCTTAAACTGAATCCTAAAAAAAACGAAATTATCCTCTTCACTCCGAAACTTAACTCCATACCCATTCAACTCTGGACTAAAGACATCACTGCCCTTAACTGCTCCCTCTCCACCTCTAATTCGGTAAAATCCCTGGGTATCAGCATTGACCAGAACCTTACCCTCATCCCCCACATCAAAAATACAGTAAGAAGTGCTCTCTCCACCCTACACCACCTCAAAAAAGTTAAACCTTTCATTCCAGCTGATGATTTCAAAATTGTCGTACAATCTCTTGTCCTATCCAAGATCGACTATGGAAACGCCACTCTGGCAGGCACCCCCAAGGTCCACCTGGCACCAATTAAATCTGTCCTCAACATAGCCGCCAGACTCATTTCTGACTGTCGAAAATTCGACCACATCTCCCCTGTCCTCAAAAACCTGAACTGGCTCCCAATTGAAGGTCGCTCCACCTACAAGATTGCTTGCATCACCCATAAAGCGCTTCACCAAGACACCCCCTCTTACCTGTCAAGTAAACTACAAAAAGCAGGGAGCTCTAGATCGCTGAGAAGTTCTAACACCCTAGCCCTTATCCCTCCCAAACTTAAATGCAAAAAGACCCAATCTCGTTCATTCTCTGGTAATGCCCCCACTATCTGGAATGCACTACCCAAAGACCTTCGATGCTACCCCTCCTATCCTCTCTTCAAAAAGAGACTCAAAGCTCTTCTCCTCAATAAATACTGGGGTTCATAATTCTCACTGACCTTGAACTTCCGCATCTCCCATCTCTCTCTCTCTCTGTCACCCTACATTCTCCCCCTCTCAATTCACCCTCCCCCTTCCTCACCCTCTCCCTGAGCGTTATCCTCAACTCCCCCTGCACCACCTCTAATCTGCTCTAATGACCATTTCTCTCACTGTATCTTGTCCATTCTAACTATATATTTTAATTAATATGTACCTGCTATGTTCATGTGCCATCACTATGTAAAGCGCTCTGATACTCTCGGGTCCAGCAGCGCTATATAAAACTTTTTAAATAAATTCAAATTGCCGCTCCAACATTCGAGGAACATTGCTGTCCCTTCGAGGATATGAATTGGATCGCTTCGCTTTCTCACACAATGCCAAAAATGAACTCTTGGAACATTACACATCTCAAGCTGCTGAAGAACTTCCTGACTGTAATCTCCAAGACTTGAAAGAAATTCACGTTATTCTTGGATTGATTTTTTCCAACTTTTTTGACTTTTTCCTTTCTTTTTTTTTAATACACTTCAATTGAACTATTTTCAGATGATAACTTTCTAAGTATACTCAGGCATTTGAACTCTTTTTAAATTATTGCCCCTTACGTCTCCAGTCTAACCAGGGATGGGTGATGTATGGCCTAGTTAAATACGCTATTTACTTGCTAAATTAGCCTTAACCCAAGAGCCATTTTGAAACCATGTCTATTCTTTGTACACACGTCTCTCTGCCTGCCTGTTATCCACGAAGCCCTTTCACACAAATTTACTCATCCTCAGCCTCTGCTCATGAGCTGGCGATCAAGATCAAAAAACACAACATTGTTTAGGAACTGGTTGGCACAGTGTGGTAATTGCATCCTACCTTTATTTTCATTATGGAATTTAGTCATTCATGTCTAATAGCTATTGTTTATGTCCATGGAACTGTAACATGTAATGTGTAATTCACTGATGCAGGAGCTTCGGTTTGAATACAACAGAAGCGTTTTGAGTTTGCCTCAGCTCGGTGCCTTAGCACTTTGCAGAAGAATTTTTTTTTGAAAGAGCTGAAGACAATAATGTTTGGATTGACCAGAAGGGTACCGAATGTGCTTCTCAGGAGCGTAATTTTGTGTTTCTCCTCAAAGTTCTGATGTGGGCAGAACTATTACCAATTCTGACACACCAGATTGAATGTAATGTACAGGAGATTGCTGACTGTTCTACGGTCATCCCGAGCCAGAAGAGGCCTGGGGACCTTACCACTGGGGGTAATTACCTTGCCCCTTGTTCCCAAGCCCAAATGGGCCCCTGGGACTGCCATCCACTGGGCCATACTGTAATCAAATGTGAGGGGGGCACGGGCCCCCCTCTCTGAGCCTTAAAAGGTTCCAAATTGTATTGTTCCATTCTGTAATCTGTAGTTTGATATCAGAGTAGTTGTTTTGAAATTTCACTTGAAATTCCCAAAATAACAATAAAAGACTACGTGTTACATTACCAAATATCACAATGGCCGTTTCAAAACCAGAAAAGTGCTTAAACAACATTGATACTTGCTCCTGGACAACCCATGCATCAACCAGGATGTAGCCAGCTACCCACAAAGTGTGTGGTGGGTTTCTGGAAGGAGAAGTGGATGCAGTGATGGACGGTCCAGTGGAGTTCAGTAGTGGGGCTGAAGGAGACATGGGAGCTTGCGGAGAAGATGGGATCATTCGTGTTAGACCTGGCACCATTGGCGTGGGTCTCCCTTCCATTTTTGCTGTTGCCTCATGTGTTTTTGCTGGTGTTAAGATGCTTTGGGCACTGTGCCACTGCTATTCAGTGCCACAGTGCAAGTGCTCCCTATTGTAAATTGATGTATGAATCAGTGGTTCCATGTTTGACTATTTGGTTTACTTGTCAGACCCTAGTCTAGTGCACTGAGTGTGCCCAGGGCGTGTAAATCCAAATGCTGCTGGTGGGCCTACAGCACTGGTTGTGCCACCCACAGAAGCATCCTTGTAAAATGTGTCTAAGGTCTGCCATTGCAGAGCCTGCATGCAGTCTGGTACTGTCATGCTCACTGGGCAAGTGCACCCACTTCCCAGTCCCTAAACCTTCCATTTCCTTCATATCAGTCAACCCTATGGTAGGCCCAAGGGCAGGGTGCATTGTAAGTATAAGGTAGGACAAGCCCTGATGTGTGTGGCATGTCCTAAAAGTGAATTTCAGCCATTTTTGTTTTTCACTATTGCAAGGCTACCTGTTCTCCATAGGCCAGAATGGGCTGTTAGAATTGTTACATTTTATAATCCTAACAGGCTCAGAGAACATGGTAGAAATTCGAGTTTAGTATGCCTGAACTCAGAATAATAAAATACATCTTTTAGTGAAGTTTATTTTAATATTCTGTGTTTGCAAATACCACTTTTAGAAAGTAGGTCTTTGCTTGTCTAACCATTCAAACCTGCCTCTGCTAGTTTGTGCATTCCTATGTCTGGTTTTTGTGAGTGACAGGGCTGGGGAATTCCAGGAGACAGGCTAAGTCACCGAGTGGTGAATAGAGAGATCTGCATCTTGATGGGAGGAAGGAGTGCACCTGAACTCTGAATAGGACTGTGCCTGCCTTCCACAATGCTGGCTCCACCTCCTGGGGAGCGGCTGATGTCTCTGCCCTGCACACTGAAAGAAGAGAAGGAAGACTATCAACAGAGTACTCCAGGGCTGTACTTGCCTTCCACAATGCTGGCTCCACCTCCTGTGGGGCGTCTGATGTTTCTGCCTTGCACTGTGTAAGGAGAGGAGAAGTCTGGAAAACAAAGTGCTCAGGAACTGGTTTGGACTAGGCACAGGCCCCTCTCCCCTCAGAGAACAAAGGATTTTGGGGTATAAGTATTGGGACCCTCGTCCCATGAAATTAGATCACTTTTGGACTACAAGAAGAACCTTTACTGAGGAGAGGAACCTGAAGAAACTGAGGAGAGACTATTCCCAAGCTGAAGTGCTGCTTGGGGGATTGGCCTGCAGTGGTTGCCTTACTGCCAAAGGAAGGAGAAAGGAACTTTGTAACTTTGCTTTCAACTTGTGAAGGATCTCCAAGGGCCTGGAAAAGAGCTTGCCTCCTGCTGAAGTCTCAGGGACAACAGACTTCTCCCCCCAGCTCCCCAGGGTTCTTGTGGAAGGGCCTGCTGCTGTTTTGGGCCTTCTGAGGAACTGCGTGTTGCAAGGAGCTGGAAGCGCGACTCAACGAGAAGAAGCGTGTCGCCGTCGCTGTGCCTGCCGTCGCAACTCCGGAGAAAGGAGGGTGTCGCCGCTGGAACTGTCGCACTGCACCGCATCGGAGAGAAGCGTGCTGCAACGAAGAGGAAGCGTGTCGCTGCTGCTGCCTTCGCAACTCTGAAGAAGGAGGGTGTCGCCGCTGTGGTTGTCGCACTGCACCACATCAGGAGAATAAAATCGCAACGAGGTCGGAGCTTGTTGCCGTCGCTGTGCCTGCCGTCGCAACTCCAAAGAAGGAGGGTGTCGCCGCTGGACCCGTTGCATTGCACCGCATCGACCAAGATCACCTGGCATCCCCGAGAAGCGCGCCACTGTCGGAGCTGCTGCCGTTGCATCTTGGATGTCGCCGCTGTAGTTGTCGCATCGAGCGGAAGCTTCACGCATCGTGGAGAAGAGCGTCGCCGCTGGAGCTGTTGCCTTCGCATCGTAAGGGTGTCGCCGCTGCAGTCCACGCATCGGACCGAGAGTTTATCGCATCCCCGAGAAGCGTGCCGCATCTGGAAGATCTTCACGTCTTTATTTCTTTGCACCTGACTTTGCCGCATTTCCCATCGCTGCAACATTGCTTGTCGTGGAAGTGCAACGCAACTTAAGGTACATTGATGCAGAGTGTCGCATCTAAGAACTGAACTGAACTGAACTAAGCTTAAATCTACCATCTTAAAGTAATCATAGTGTGTATTTTTGTCGTTTATGGTCTTGTGGTAACTCTATATTGTCTACTTATTTTTTATATAAAACCTGTGTGGTGTCCATTTGTAGTGTTGGCACTGGGGTACTGTATGTGGTCACAACTGCTTAACTTACAACGTCTCTGAAGTAAAGCCTTGGCTGCTCTCGCCACGCTACCTTGAGGGTGAGCAGGGGTTATTTTGGAAGTGTAATCCCCTTTCCCTGACTAGAGGAGAGGGTCACTGCTTGTCACAAGTACCTACCTGTGCCAACCAGAGACCCCCAAATCTAACAATGCATGTGGCCAGCGGAGTGGGTGGTCGTTGTGACGAGCTGTTGAAGTCCGAGTTTGGCGAGGTTGTCGATCAGCGTGGTGGAGTTGGTGTCGTCGTTGTTCTCAAGGTGGAAGTTCAGGTCTCCGAGGAGGATGTAGTCTGTGGAGGTTATGGCGTGTGAGCTGACGAAGTCGGCGAAGGCGTCGCTGAACTGAGGCCGGAGTCTGGGGGAGTCTGTAGATCAGAGTTCCTCTGAGGGTGGTGTTGGGATCAGTGTGGATCTGGAAGTGCAGGTGTTCAGCAGTGCTGAGGGTGTCGTCGGAGTTGGTCGAGACACATATCATAATATACATATCATAATTGTGGAGTTTGTAAACTTGGCTGTAACAAAATATAAGTTTTCTCACCTTCACCTGATATTAAACTACAGATTACAGGTTGGATCAATTGCAACAGTAGTTACATTAATTGCATAATAGAATGCCCATGCAACCGATTATGTCAGCAGTACCAACAGACCCTACCACATCAGATTGGAACACATAAAGACACTTTTTCAAGGTGGTAACAGAGAACTTGTAATAAGACAAAGCACACTCATACTCAGGTTATGAACTACGAACACAGGATTGACCAAAGATGAAGAGATGCCCTACTTCCTAAAAGAAAATATCCCGCCCCCAATGATGAGGAATAGACAATACCCTCAACTCCTTAATAATCTATGATTATGAGATGTATCAGCACGAGACTTTGCAACCTGATATGAATAGAGGAGGCTCTTGATGAGTGACTATCAACAGTTATACTCTTACTGTATTTCCTCACTTAGATTATCATGTGGAAAACTGTCCATCATATCTATTTCGGTTAAGAGTTATCACCAAGGAAATTTACATTAGTGTTGCTTGATGTTACTGAGCATTTTCTCACAGGTCTTTGCTATGTTATGTTTAAACATAAGATTCTGCCACATGATATAATAAATAGGAGAGGCCTGTCCTAAAGGACTATCAACAATTCCACCATGATTATTTTCTTACATAGACAACAATGTGGAGAACTATCCCGACGGTTTATATTGCTAAAGAATTGCCGTAATGAAGATTGCACTATTCACGTTTGATAAACTGAGAATTGCCTTATAAGACTTTTTTGATTAAGAAACGTAATCAAGGCATCTTACATGATTTTGAAATGAATATTAATGATCAATATGACTCCTCCAAACTTTATTTGACACAATAGTCCACATACTTCACTTATTAGCAACTAACTGTCCCAACTTGCATGTTGGTCCATCCTATTTTTGACAATTTGTCTCTGTACCTCTTTAATATTAGGACTAATATTGATTACATTAATAACTAAGATGCACAAAAATATATACATAGGTCACAATACTATCTAATATGCTCGCATTTACCAAACATAGTATTTATTAATAATTATTTTTATGGCTCTTTCCTTTGCCTTTCATTATAAACATTCTTAATGTTGGCTAGGTAAACAGAGCTGACTAGTCTCTCATTTTCTAAACCAAAATCTATCCAGTCCGGTCCATTTCAGTGCACCAGTATTTTGCCCAAAAGTGATTGTCAAAGATGCGCCAATTTTTCGATATATATATAATGTGAAAGATGTTACCTTGTTGAAGGTAAGAGTTGTGCTAGTATAGGGCCAGCGGTATGTCAATAGTATCTACAGAAATATATAAATAGAGATTCTGAAAGGAGCTCAGCCTGTGCTTTTGTGCAAGCGAAACCTGAAAAGGTAAAGGACACCTGAACTCTGAGGAAACAAGGTGCACATTAAAATTAAAGCTACCACAGTTACGTGTACGCTGTTCAGGACAGATTTATTAGTATCTAAAACGTTAGATCCAGGGAAAAATGTGCTGTATTTTTCTCACTCGCTTATTCAACTTCACGATCCACCTATACTTTTTCATAGCCCCCATTGATCCAAAAACCTGGAGCTAGGCCTTCACATAGGCATGCTGGAGCAGAGTGCGGAAGAACTGGTACACATGGTCCGACTGGCACTTGTGTTCCCAGATACTTCACTTCCCCAGGAGCTGTTTTTAATGATAAAAGTAGTGCCCCATACAGTGTTTTTGCCAGTCTCCTCGGAGGTGAGCGCAATCAGGGCAGGAGTGCAGATGGTGTGCGGGCATTGGACAAGCACAAAAATATGTGGGGCCAACAAGCGCACTTGAAATGCTTGCAGCCAGTGGCAGATTATGTAGGCATGCGCTGTGCAGGCAAAACATCAAAAACAGTTCCCCAAAAGCGGATATAAACAGTACTAAGGCAGCGGGATACTGATAAGAGAAGTACACGAGGAACAACACGAAGAACATCTGGAGACAGTAGGCTACAGCCAAAAGAAATGGAGGAAAAGTAAGTGGCAAGCACAGGAGCCAAGGGAGCAGGAAGTAGGCCCCTTTTAAGATTTATATTGAATACAGTAGATTTCACAAGCACAGCGCAAGTTCTGTGCAGACGAAACCTAAAAAGACAAAGTAATGAAGTATATACTATTAGAACATGACCAGCATTAAGCTGCATAATTTGCATTTTCTTGCTACATAATTTCCTCAACCCTGCTGCATAATTTGACCCTCTCCAGCCGTATAATTCCAGTGGTCTGCTGTAAGTACGGGCGTGGGGGGTGCTGCTGTAACCTCCAGAAATATCTATTCTCTAATTCAGAATGAGCAATAAAGATGCTTTTAAATGTTGTTTTTATCTTGTCTCATTTGCTGTGGTTCAAAGACAGAGGTTTAATGTCAGGCTATGTCTTCTGACAAATAGCTGTGTATTTGTTTAACATGGAGAATGGCGTTTCCTTTTCATTCACTAACTACAAATGAAATATGGGACAATCTTGCTGGAGTATAGGGAGTGTGACAGGAAAGGCTGTAGGATGTCCTATTTTTTCCAGACACCACAGAATCTAAGTACTTGTAAATAGACTGTACAACTACTTCATATATCAGCAGTTCAAAAAGAACAAATGGAGAACTTTTTTTAGTAAATCAAAAGTGTGATGGAAACAAACATTTTTAGAAGATTCAAAATAAATCAAGACACTTTACTTAGTGATGTGCAAATGATAATTATTCATTGAAACCTGATTTCCACACGTTGTTTGTGCTCTATATAGTTTTATCAGTAAAACTGCATGTCTGTGCAAATGTACTGGCAATTTCAATGAAAGATATACTGTCTGTAAATGACTGTGATCTACCACACCATGCTTTAGTAATATATTTCGGACTGTGTACTCCAAAATGCACACCATCTAACTATATACCACACCCTTACCATTCTCTTGCTGTACCATTGATGTCAGCACCCCAACTCTGAAAATTGTTCCAGCACCATTTACAGTGTTAAGGCCTTCAACATTTAAAAAGGTATTTCTTTAAATATGCTGAAGCGTTTTACCTTCTTAATATAACACTACATTGCGATTTATTACTAAAAGTGCTAGTTTCTAAACATGAACTTAAAAACATTCCTGCCATGACCCTGATGACAATGCTATTAGTGAACTAAGAAGGAAGTCAGTTGTCGTGTACCCATGATTTATATGCATGGAGCAACATTATAATCTATTGAATCAAATACAAGAGGTTTTTGTAATAATAATAATCCACATTTGTAAAGCGCACAATCACCCGTAAGGGTCTCTAGGCGCTGGGGGCCGTCGGGAAGATTAAGCAAGCTATTGCCCAGAGTCACATGGTGCTGGGGTAATCTGCCGCCGTTGCCGGGGATCGAATCGTGATCCCCAGATTCCGGAGTCATTCGTCCTAGCCGCGGCGCCACACCTCTTCCACGAATGAAGACATTCTGAACATTCATGTTTGAAGTGTGCTCTTATGTAATAATGAATTAAATGAGGCTCAGAGAAATAAAATATAAACCTAAGTTCACACAGTTTGGACAAGCAGTGAAGCTAGGAGTGAGCCCTAGCTATCTGTTTTCACATTGTGCAATTCTGTCACAGGATGGTATCCATCTCCTTCTCTCATTTTACATTAAAGATCACTACTCCCTCTCTGTCTTGTTTTGCATCAAAGATTGCTGTCTTTAATTCTTGGCTCATCAGTTACAGTGTTGGGTGGTAGGCAGAAGCCATGTGAGGGCTCGGCTCGTTTTGAGCTTGAGGATCCAAGAGAAACTTGAGGTAAGCCAGAGCCATGCACCTGGTTGGAGCGTTCAGTAGCTCGCCCACCTCTAGTTTCGGCCTTGTGGTTTATGATGTCACCAGAACCCCTTGAAGGCAATATAGTACCATGTTACACAGTTACTATAGGACATTTGCCGGCAATAGAACTCTGTGCATTTTACCCCTGCTAGCTAGTGATAATGTGTGTGCGCTTCTCCTTTCAACTTTTTTTTTTTTTTTTAATTTTTATTTTTGTTGCAAAACATAAATAATACAGTTATCTCCATCAGTCACATGGTCACATACATTCGCAGGGTACCTATGAAGAACACAAGAAACGGAGAGTGACAAAAGGTGTAACGGCCCCTCGAGTTCCAAGTGAAAATCCGGCAAGTCAAGTGACATGATGAAAAGGAATATATACATATCGTGAAAAATACAGTTTGCTTTTTCAGTTTTTTGACGTGGTTTGCATATAAACAACTTAAACAAGAAAAACTGCACACATAGTTCGGCATGTAGGTGGGGCAGTATCATCAGTATCCTGCATCCCAGTCTACCTATAGAGGGACCTATCAAGTGTTCCTGTGCCCCCTGCCTTATTACTTCCCTCCACACTACCCTCCCTTAGGCAAGTCCAACCCGCACCCGTGTAAAGCACCAAACAGTCATTCTCACATTCAATCAGAGGTCCTCCTCGCTCTCAGATCCTTCGAGATCATCCTCTTCCAGTGGTTCACATATGTCCCCCCTGTAAGAGTTCCATGTCTGCCACACCCCATTCCACTTGCGCGGGTTACCCCTCAATTTATATACCGCCCTCTCAGTCAGCATGAGCATATCCATGTTACGGATCCACTGGGCCAGTGTGGGTAGTTCAGCCGACCCCCATTTCTGTGCTATATCTCGTTTCGCCGTCACCAACCCCACCGTTACCCAAGTTCTTGCATAAAAGGTGAGGTCATTCGGCCCCCAGACATTCAGCAGGCACATTCGCGGGTCCAGAGCAAGGGTGGTGTGTAGTGCTTGGGCCAAGGTGCGTAATACTCTTTGCCAGTAACTAACCAGCAGCGGACAGTCCCAGATCGTGTGTATGAACGAGCCTTCTGCCCCGCAACCCCTAAGACAATAAGGATGCTCAGCCCTGTGCAACTTGTGTAGTGTCGTGCGAGTGTAGTAAACCCGGTGTAGGATTTTTAACTGTACTAGGCGGAATTTGGAGGAAATGCCTGCTTCGCGCGGGGACGCCATGGCTGCGTTCCACTCAGTTTCATCCAGATCGCCCACCTCCAACACCCATTTGTCTTTCAGTTTCCCCAGTGGATCAGGCATGTTGTTGACTAATTTACGGTACGTCATCGAAGTCGCCCCCTCCTGCAAGTAGTCCGTGAGCAGACGGTCTTCCAGAGGGGAGGATTCGGGTGGGGATGTGTTAGGCGGGATCGCCGCTCGCAGTGCATGTCTGATCTGAGTGTATCTGTAGAGTTCTGTTTCCCTCAAATCATATTGCTCCTGTAGGGTTGCAAAGGAGATTATTCCATCCCCCGTCCACATGTCCCCCACTGTTGAGATGCCGATATTATCCCACTGCGTGAAGCCCTTGGAGCGCCGCAAGTGGCCCAACGCCTTCGTGTCCCATAGAGGTGTAAGTTTAGTGATGATTCCATCCCATTTCAACTTTGCCTGTGCCTTATACCAGAGACGCACTGTGTGTTTCGTAGGCCCCGTCAGCTTCGCCGCTACACCACGGTGGTACAGTGGGGTCAACAAACTGTTCGTGCCCAGTTGCTCCCTGTCTGCCTTAAACGCCGGGTCCTCTTGCGGGGCGTGTATCCACTGGTTAAGGATTTTCAGCTGGGCCGCCCAGTAGTACAGCTGTACGTTGGGTAGCGCAATGCCACCGTCGTACCATCCCCTGTTCAATTTTGTGTGTGCTATTCGGGCTGGCTGGCTGCCCCAGAGCAGGCCTGAGATCTGCGCCGTTATTTTCTGGAGGAAGCCATCTGGCACCAAATACGGAGCATTTTCAAGGACATATAGGAAGCGTGGCAGAGCCATTCTCCTTTCAACTTGATAAAATTGGGATTTAGCTGATTAGTTTATTTAATTTGCATATAAGTCCCTAGTGTATGGTACCAAGTGTACTCAAGGCATGTTAATTAAATACTACCAGTGGACTACTGCACTCATTGTGCCGTTCAAAGCAGTGGAATTGTAAAGCTTGTCCCAGGCCTAAACCTTCCTTTCAAAGATTAAAAGGTCGCCTATAAGTAGTCCTTATTACCCATGAGGCAGGTGTTGGGGTGGGCCTCAGCTAGTCCTACCAGTGCTAGGGGTTCGCCCTTCTCTGCACAAAGTCCTCAGACCAATAGGATAGAAGTTGGCACGGAAACTGGAGTATAAAACAAAGTTTTATTAGTAAACCTCATCAGGTGGAACTATATTCATACAACACCCTTCGGTAGTGTACGAAGTAGCACACTGAACAGAAGGAGAATGGTCCTTTTATACCCACACAGGGGCTCACAAGAAGGTGGTACAAGTACAGAAGAGAAGGGTTACATACATAAAAGGTCATACAGAAATGCACAGTCACTAGTAGGGAGGAGCTATCAGCTTGCTGACTCCGGTAAGAATAACCTGACATTTACAGACTAAAACAGGTGTATGGACAGTCACAGTCTCCTCTGCGCATGTGCGGAGTAGCAGAGCCTAAATATAGTCTGTCTATAAGCAGAGTGCAAGAGTAAACAGCAAGGAAGGACAGAGCACATGGCAGACAAGATGGCTGCCGAATACAAGATGGTTTCAGCTAAATGCTAACCCTGATCGCTGTCAGTTTACAACAGACGACATTTTAGCATTGGCTGAAGACATTCGTTCATTTGAGGTAATCTAGGTTCACATCTTGTACATCTATTTTCATCATTTCAGTGACTTCTTTATTTAGCATAAGTTAGGCTCTAATTTCTGGAACATTTCGCTTGGAAGGAGTACAGGCAGTAATGCAGACGGAGCAAAGCATTGGACCACATTGTACACATACACAGCATGTAAATAGTATCATGAGTATTACACATAGGATGGTCAATAGCTTCCAACCTCAAGTGGCAAAGAGTGTCCTGAACCAATTTGCAAACGTCCAGGTGCCAGTCTCTGGATGAATTTCAGCAGTCATCTTATGTAGTTTAGAGATTGCATCAAACACTGAAGGTGAGTGGTCAGGAATGAAAACAGAGCAACTACTACCGATGATGTGACATGCACCACCTCGATCAGCCAGAATCACATCCAAAACCATATGATTTTGGAGTGCTACAATCCTCGCAACTTGCAGTTCTTCTGTAATGTTCCCAAGTGCCATAGCTGTCTGATTGGTAACAGCTTCTACAACACGAGTCAATCGTCTTATCTTTATGCTGTTTAATGCAGCACCCACAAAGAAAAACAAGCCCAAATTGAAGTGAACGTATTGATGCAAGGTGGTGTCTATCTGGTCCACCTCATCAGTGCTTGTTGTCCTTTTATATATGTTCTTAGAGATATCGTTATACAATTTAAAATCTTTGTGATACGATGATGACAGTGGAGAAGTGTGGCTCAATGGTTAGAGCGGCAGACCCTGATGCAGAGGTCTACGCCTGGACCAGGGTTCAATTCCCCGCCTCGGCGGGTCTTGGGCTCAAAAATTCCACAGACCTGATAATTCTCGCCTCGGTGCCTATTCCAATCATGGAGTCCCACTCTGCAACTCTGGGCAATAGCTTGCTTAATCTCCACAACGGCCCCCACAACGCTAAGGATGCCTGGCCTCCACCTTGGGGGTGCCCAGGAGTGGACACCTCACAGGGAAAGCCAGGATGGGTTCCACAGCGCCTTGAGACCCTTGCGGGTGAGTAGTGCGCTATACAATTATCAATTTACATTTTTTGCAGGTGCCAGAAACACAAGGGGCAACATGAAGGACACATAGCATACTCCTGACCATCCAACAGGTAGTTGGTAATATCCCTTGTTACCGCAGGCGAAGTATGTATTATATGAGGATATGAAGCTGCTATTATTGGCACCTTCAATAGTCAAAACCACAGTACACTCACTTCTCCCCACTGGAATTCTGCCAACACTACTAATACATAAGTCTGCTTTAGCTCTGGTAACAGAAATCACAAATGGTCTATTGTTCTTAATAGTTCTCATATTTGGGAAAACATATGGCGTAGAAATGTTCTCAGGTCGATACTCTTCCCATTCCTATTTAGTCCCTTCAGTTCGCGGATAACCTTCTTCATCTGGATAACAAACTTTATTAAGATGATAATTAATCCTTCCTACTGTCATCCTTGAAATGTTTGCTTTTTCGGAAGCAAACAAAAGCGCAAACCAGACTTGGCAAGAACCATTATGCAAGAAAGGAAGACGAATAAAAGGCATTCCTCCCTTCTTCTGGTGCACAGGTATCATCCCAAACACCCAACAGTTGGTAGTATTTGTGGTATTGTGAGTATGATGCAACATCTGAATAAACGTATTGTTTAGGTAGGATTGTCAATGCTTTTGCTCATGATATGGAAGCGTAAAGTAATGATGCTCAACTGGTACTGGAGTAGTGGCGATCAGAAGCTGTCGAGCAGGAACCACTTTCTCAACAAACCAGGTTGTCACTGCTACAGCCACCACAGCAACAACAAATCCTAGAGCACAAATGGTCTTTTTATTACAGATCTTAGAAACAGTGGATCTCCTTGCAGACATGATCACTTTGTCGTCAAATCGAACGTAGGAGCTCCAAAGTCCTGGGCAGTTGTTGGTTTCTTCACCGAGGGTCAAGACGGGTGTCACTATGTAGGACTGATCCCCCCCTTGCCACATCAGCACTCCGTTTTACAAACCCAGGACGGTAGCTCAACCAGTCTTTTTCAACAGTGCAGGTTCTTTCCTCGATCTCAGTTGGTACCAGGATACTCCAGAGATCGTGCGGTCCGTGAAGACTCCCTCAGATTCGTCAGGTGTGATAGCCTGGCCCTTCTCCGTTTCCAGAATTTCTCGATGGTCAGTCAGCACAGCAGGTTCCACCAAGGTAGGCGACACTCGCTTGCAGTGAGTGCTATGGATCCAGTTATTTCTGTTTGACACTCGAACTGCTGACCTCGTAGCTAAGAGCACTTGCTCCGGTCCTCGCCACCGCGGCTCCAGGCTGTTCAACCTCTCGAAGACCTTGACCTTCACGTGGTCGCCGGGTCGGAGTTCGTGGGCCTCACCAGTAGATCTGTCAGGAAGAGCTTCTCGAACCTGTTGATGAATAGAGATCAAACTGTCAGTCAACTGTGCTAAATAGCCATTCATCAGAACACAAGGTACATCATGTATGGGACGTGGTTTAGGAACTCCCCAAATGTTCATCGGTCTCCCAAATACCACCTCATATGGTGTAAGCCCAGATCGTGAATGTGGCACCGATCTAATGGACAACAATGGCAAAGGTAACGCATCAGGCCATTTCAGAGACGTGGAAGCCAGTATTTTCGCTAATTTCAATTTCAAAGTAGCGTTATACCTCTCCACTAATCCTACTGATTGTGGGTGGAAGACTGCATGGAACTTCTGTTTGATCCGTAATCCTTTCAGGACATGCTCAACAACTTGCCCAATAAAATGAGGTCCATTGTCACTCCACAAAAGGTTACAAACACCAAATCTAGGAAAGAATTCCTTTAATAGCACCTTTGCTGTGGTAAGAGCTGTATTATCCTTTGTAGGGTATGCCTCTATCCATTTACTGAAGGCACATACCACCACTAGAACATACTTCAAGTTATTGCAACGTTCAAGTTGGATATAATCCATTTGCAAAACTTCAAAAGGTGCAGTTGGTGTGGCAAACCCTCCTGTAGGACTCCATGGTCCTTTTCCAGGATTGTACTGGCAACAGATCAAACAGGACTGTACTATTCTTTTAGCTGTGCTGGCAATTTCTGGATCCTCCCAAACTTGCGTAAGCAATGTCGTCACTGCTGAAGCTCCAACATGTGCCGGCCCATGCTCCATCTCAAACATAGGCTGTAAATAAGCTATAGGCAGTTTCCACTTATCCATCTCTTTATTGCGCCAACAGCCTTCATCATCCAACATTTCCTCTTTAGACCATTGCTCAAGTTCTTCCACAGAAGCAGATCTCTGTATGTCTAGTACTTCTTGTCTAACGTCATGTCAACGTTCAGCTTGTGACTTCACTACGTACATAGATGTAGCACTTCGTTGCATCGCAGTCTCACGAGCTACACGATCTGCAAAGGCATTGCCTTGTCCTGCCTTATCAGCCACTTTCTTGTGTGCACTACACTTTACAATAGCTATTTTCTTCTGATATGTCAATGCAGTCAGAAGATTATGCACTAGTTCTCCATGCATTATCTGCATCCCGTGAGATGTAAGAAAGCCTCTTTCCTTCCAAAGTAGGCCAAAATCATGGGCCACTCCAAAAGCATAGCGGCTATCTGTATAAATGTTCACACGCAAGTCAGTGCTAAGTTCACACGCTTGTGTCAACGCTATTAGCTCAGCTGCTTGAGCCGACTTCTGTGGTATACGAGCTGTCTCCACTACAGTCTGAAGTGTCATAATTGCATATGCAGCCGATGTTGTGCCATCTGGTAACTTCAAACAAGACCCATCAACCCATAGTTCTCCATCTACATCTGAAAGGGGCGTATCTTGCAAATCGACTCGACCCTGTGTCTGTTCCTCAGTAAGGAATATACAATCATGAGACTCCTGTGACTGAGGCTGAGTCGCTGGATATGGTAACAAAGCAGCTGGGTTCAGAGTCGCACACCTCTTCAAGGTATTGTGAGGGGCCACCAGTGTCAATTCATATCCTGTCAAACGAGCACTAGTCAAGTGTTGCAGTTTAGTCTGATTCAAAAGGGCATCGACCGCATGGGGTACTAGCACCAACCGTTTATGTAACAAAACTATCCCTTCACTCTGACGTATGGACACAGCTGCTGCTGCAACTGAAAGGAAACACCCAGGCAAAGCACGAGCAACAGGATCAAGAACCGCTGAAAAATATGCACAGGGACGCTGCTTGTCACCATGTGTCTGCACTAAAACTGACAATGCACACCCATCTTTCTCATGTACATAAAGTGTAAAAGCCTTCGTGTAATTTGGAGTGCCTAACACTGGTGCAGAGCAAAGAGCTTGACGTAACTGATGAAAAGCATTCTGACATTCAGTCGTCCATGGAAGGGGCATTGGAGTGTCTTTGGTCAAAAGTGCTAACAAGGGATAACAATGTGTGAAAAACCTAATATCTATTGCCTATAAAAAGAAGTAAGACCAATGAATGCACAAACATCTTTCTGAGTAGAAGGCACTGGTGTGTCTAAAATTGCTTGAATGCGATCTGGTGTAAGTGCATGTCCCTCCTTAGACCGAAGGTGACCTAAGTAGGTAACCTTCGGTCTACAATATCGCAATTTCTTCCGTGACACTGTATGGTGATGTGAAGTAAGAAAGGAAAGTAAAGGCAAAGTAAATTTTTCACAATGTTCAGGCATATCGGCTGCCAACAAGATATCATCATATTTACAACAAGGGGTGGTGATGGACAGAGTCTCTGAATTAAGCAGAATACTCTCACCCAGTCAAGAGATCAGGGCTAGATCCAACACCGTTTTTTAGCTCATTGCACCATCCCAGTTTCAGAACCTGGCTGTATGCAAATGAGTCTGTCCCTGGCCCAGTGCATCATGGGAACAGGGCAGACCAGACTACAAAAGCCAATTCTTACAATGGGAAGGAAACAAGCTTCCGGGGACCGGTTTCTGGCATTTCATCCGTCTTTGGCCCGGCTTGCTTGAATCCTGATGGTGCAATGAGCAAGGGACTCACATCTGAGTATACCCTTCCACGCTTAGGGTGGACAAAAATATTTACAACAAGGGGTGGTGATGGACAGAGTCTCTGAATTAAGCAGAATACTCTCACCCAGTCAAGAGATCAGGGCTAGATCCAACACCGTTTTTTAGCTCATTGCACCATCCCAGTTTCAGAACCTGGCTGTATGCAAATTAGTCTGTCCCTGGCAAGATATCATCGACATATTGTATGAGAGCCACTCCTTCAGGCAAAGTGACAGAATCAAGTTGTCTTTTCAATGCTTGGCTGTAAATGCTAGGACTCTGTGTAACCTTGAGGAATTCTACAAAATCTGTACGATCGATTATTCAACGTGAAATTGAACAAATATCGGCTATCAGGATGAATAGGAATCGAAAGTAAAGCATTCTTAAGGTCGATCACAGTAAATGTAGTTGCTGTCGGAGGAACTAAGGTAAGAAGTGTCGGTATGTCAGAAACCATGGGATATTGTGGTACTACAATCTTATTAACTTCTCGCAAATCAATGATGATTCTGTAAATCCTAGTGTCAGTGTCTTTTTTCAAAATGTGAAGAATAGGACTGTTGCAAATGTTATAAGGAACTTCTTCCACAACCCCCCCTTCAATTAAATCATGGACAATGCGTACAAGTGCACCTTCGCCTTCTTGAAAAATGTTGTATTGAGGCAAACGTGGCAATGAAGCGCCCTCCTTGACACTAATATGTACTGGTGGAATAGCCGTTTGCCCTACATCGGTGTCTGAAGTAGCCCACAAAGTACTAGGGAGTGAAGCTAATGCAATATCTTCTTGAACAAGACAAGATCTCTCAATCACGGGGTAGTTGTCATTCAAAATAACACGTACACCTTCTGGAGAACATCGTATCGTAGCCCTGAAATACTTGAGCATATCAAGACCCACAATATTGTCCGGTGTGTTCGGAGAAAGCAAAAATGGACATAAAGCAGTAGATTTGTCAACATGATGTGCTAGTGGTTGTGACAGAGGGCTAAGGGAAGGTGTTCCATCGAAACCTATTGATGTAATGGTTAAGCCAGACAGCGGAGCCCCTGGAACCAATTGTTTAGACAAGGTGCTACGAGTAGCTCCTGTATCAACCAGAAACTGATCAGTAGAACCCAAAACATATGCTGTAACATAGGGACCCTTCTGATCTACTGGAACTTCAACTGATTCCTTACCACATCCTAGGCAGTCCTATGCATAAGCAGAATCTGTCAAAATAGGCGGCACATAATCGGACATTTGATATTGATTCTGTCTATCAAAAGTGTTAAACCCATCCTGTCCACGTGTATTGGCATCAAATCTAGAACGATCATCCGTGCTTCCTCTAGGCTCTGAATATCCTGAACGATTTCTCATTTGTCCCCGTCCACGTGGATACTGCTGAGCATACAATGCCAGACAATTGGCAACCCAATGTCCACATTTCCTGCAGTACGCACACTGGTCAGCAGACAAAGTCGAACGAGTGTAAGGAGGAAAAGACGGACCATAGGACCCACGTCCACCTCTATCACTACCTCTAGAAGGCGGACCATAAGCCTGAGCTAACATAAGCTTTCTTTTTAACTCTTTAGTCTTCTTATCCTCATTACCCTTTGCTTCTAACTCCTGTCGTTCATAATACTGAGCAATACTCCAAAGAGAAACCGGAGAAGAGGTAGTCCATGAACTCTCACTGGCCTTTAGGCGACTAGCTATTCCTGGCAACAGGTTGGCAACATATTTATCGACAAACAGATGCCTACCCGTGTTATCTGTCAATGACTGGCCACTAAAATCGTGGAATGCCTCCTCAAAGCACGTAAAAAAGTCAGAAACTGGTTCATCTGCTTTTTGCTTACAAGATGCTAATACAGTCCAGTCTATCTTTTCAGGGGGAATAATCGTCTTTAACTTAACTAATATAGCTGCGGGAAGATCTAAAATTAACTGACATGGCTTCTGTGCTGGTTCCCTTTCTACGTCCATTAGTTTTTTATCTTTCCATATCGCCCCAAAAGTTGCACAATCATCAACTTTACGATCAGTTCTCCACATATCAGGGAGTAATATCAATCCGAAAAACATATCAATATCAGGTAGAGTCATAGAACAAGAGCTAACGGCTTACTCTACTTCTTCCTAAAAAGTGGTTGGATTTTTCCACAGATCAGGCAATGCAGCTTTAAGAGTCATAACATCCGCTCTATTCCAAGGAGTGTAAACCAAATTATAAATGAAATAACCCTTTGCATCAGCGGAATCCTTATTATCACTTTTTCCCTCGCCTCTAGGAGGAACATACAAAGGTGCGGCTTCCCGCATAGGTTTTGCATGAACTATCATAGTCTCATTTGTTCAGCCTGTGTCACGCTGGTCAAGGATGTTTGTGCAGCTGCGCTTGCTGCCTTTTTCTCTTCTCACAAACAGACTGCTTCAGCACGCAGTTTAACCAAACGTCTGATCGAGTCAGCCACCTGGGAAAAGACAAAAAGACCATCACGCATTTGCTTACAGTCATTTGCTATATCATCGGCTTCCAACTCCTCAGAATGCTTCCTAAACTGCTCAATGACTTCTGCGGCGAATATCACAGTGAAATATATATGCTCCCTTTCCTGCCAACCTTTCATGTCATCTATAAGTTCAGAAGCAGGAGCCGTACTATGAACGGCTTTGCGAGCAGCGGATCTAAAGTCGGACGCACGCTCAGCGGACAACATAGAACGAGTCTCCCGTGCTTTCTTTTGCTCTGAAGCAGAGTCATCATCTGACTCATGAGGAGCAGAAGGAAGAATATACGGAGGCGGAGAATGATCTAATAACAAGAAATCATCTTGCGGTCTATTAAGGATAGGATAGAGGGGTCGCTGAACAGCGTATTGGCCAGTTACCTGCAAGTGGCGTTCCCTATCCTCTCTCTCTTTTATTTCTTTCATTTCTTTATTTTTCAACTCTATTGCTTTCGCATGAATGTTTTTCCGTGTTTCTTTTTCCCTGGTATCAAACCAACAGCAAGTGTCGCACCAAAACGACCCTTACCAATCCCTTGGTGTCCAGATTCCAACTGCCAAGTTCTTGAATGGACCAAACGGTCACTGCACGGCGAATCAACAGAAGAGATCTCAGTCGAGCACCGGCACCACCTGGAGGGTCAGATCAGAAAGAGAGGAAAAACGCCATGGTTTGCCAAGACGCGGGTCTCCTCGTGCAATGATCGTCCGTAGCGAGATTCCAATCCTTCGTTTCAACCACTCCTTCGGGCATCCGAGTCGCCGATGAGCCCCACTGGTTGGGTGCTAATTTGTAGGGGTGGACCTCGGCTAGGCCTACCAGTGCTAGGGGTGCGCCCTTCTCTGCACAAAGTCCACAGACCAATAGGATAGAAGTTGGCACGGAAACTGGAATAAAAAACAAAGTTTTATTAGTAAACCTCATGAGGTGGAATTATATTCACGCAACACCCTTCGGTAGTGTATGAAGTAGCACACTGAACAGAAGGAGCATGGTCCTTTTATACCCACACAGGTACTCAAAAGAAGGCGGTAAAAGTACAGAAGAGAAGGGTTACATACATAAAAGGTCATACAAAAATGCAAAGTCAACAGTAGGGAGGAGCTAGCAGCTTGCTGACTCCGGTAAGAGTAACCTGACATTTACACAGACTAAAACAGGTGTATGGACATTCACAGTTTCCTCTGCGCATGTGCAGAGTAGCAGAGCTTAAATATAGTCTGTCTATAAGCAGAGTGCAAGAGTTAACGACAGCAAGGAAGGACAGAGCACATGGTGAGCACATGGCAGACAAGATGGCTGCCGAATACAAGATGGCTTCAGCTAAATGCTAACCCTGATCCGGTCAATTTACAACACAGGGTGCATGGTATTTAAAAGTATGACTTGTAAAAGTTTCGTTTTAAGCACGTCCGTACAGTGAAAAGGCCCTAAAGGCTATTTCCACTGTGGTAGGGTTGCCTGGTCCATAGGAAAGCATCAGAATACAATTTTTAGTTTAGTAAATGTTATCTCTGACTAGGAAACAGCTACACATTTTCATTTGGACTTTTTGAAATGTTTATTACATACCCAATTCACTGGTGAAGTTGGATTTATAATAAAAAGTTTGGAAAGGTGACTTTTAGAAAGTTACGCTTGCACTGCCTGAAATCCATGGAACCTAAATCTGCATTTTGCTGTCCCAATTATGCCAGCCAGTAATTAGCATTTGAATAGGCATGAATGAGGTAGAGCCGATTTGAGAGTTTCATTTTGGCTGAAAAAAATAATTTTGCCCTAATCCAGCCAATCGCATTCTCTTACAATTTAAAAATGTGATTGACAAGCGAGTTTAAATCGCAGAAATATTTTAAAGTGTTTAACCTTTAAAGGACACTCTGCACCTTTTTAAAATGCTAATAGCTCAAAAACTACAGAACAGATGTACACCAAATCAAACAATGCCGCCAATTTTGTTGTGAATGGCGGCAGATCACAGCATTAAAATGACCGATCGCAAGCCCTTTGTGACTCATGAGTTGCACACTGATTTCTGTGTTTTTCCTGAAATTCCTATGGCAGCTCTATGCTCTGAAGATGTCCCTAATCGCTGTGGATTTTTTTTTCCACAGCGAGAAACTCACATGTCAGTGTTGAGTTGACTCATGAGTTTCAAGATGCTGGGAAAAAGATTTTCAAAGTCCTTCTCCAGCTTATCACATTTGTCACAAATTAAAAAAAATTATTCACAGTAGTCACAAGTAATGACTTGCAAGTTAATATGGCAGAGATCTTCAAAAGCGTTAATCGTTTAAAGTCCCCTCAGCTACTTTCTAAACGTTTCTAACCCTAAAACTACTGAATGGATTGACACAAAACCAACAGAAGTACGCTTGCTTAATTGAGTTCTACTTTAATGCCAAGCTTGTGCTAAGTCCATTCAGCAGTACAAGCAAAATTTCCAATGAGAGCTGAAATGGGAAATCACAAATGTTTAACTCCGCCTTTAACTTTTTTTCTCCTGCATTTATCTGCATGATATTTGGCTTGCTGGACCTTAGTTGACTAAGTTAATGGATTTCCAAATTTCTTGAAAATCTGTTCAAGGGGTCTAAAGTTTAGAGAAATCAATAAAGCCTTTTCAATGCAAAATGTGTATCAATCAAATTACTGTGTAATCTCCATGTATATACATGGCCTTTCAGTGAACCTTCTTCATTCATAAATCTGTTCAGGTGTCATTCATGTTTTGGTTCCACGCACCACAACATACACCATGGAGAAAAGGGCCAGACCACTTCACCCATTGGTTCTCTTCACTGTGGGTGGTGGCATTTTTCATGATCACATGCACATTGCCCAAATAAGTAGTCCATGCCAATAGTGGTAGGGCAATTTCTGCTTTTATTTCACAGGGTTTATTAACTTATTTCTGCAATAGACCATTATAACAATTTTTTGTTGCGAATAGAAGCACACTACTTTTAATCAATAGCTTTTTTAGTTTTCATGACTTTTCAATTTTTACTGCCTGCTGCACATGACAGGAAAATAAATAAGCAAAACCCCAGCAGGCTTGAAAAGATGTAACCTATTGGCTTTGCCTTTGCTTGTTTATGGGCCTTTGTAGCGACAGCACTATCTATCTCGCCAGTTTATTTTTTTTCTTAAGATTCATAATGAAAATATATATAACCTATATATAGGTACATACAGGGGCTTTCAGTCAACCCGCTTCATCCACTAATCTGTTTAGTGCTGTTCGTGTTTCGCTTCTGCAGACCACAGCATGCACAATGGAGAAATCTGTCAACTCACTTCACCAATAGGCTCTCTTTTCTGTGAGTGATATCCTGATCACAAGTTCACATCTGCCCCAAAACAGGTCTGGTTCAGTGCCAGGGCTTTCTGGTTTCACTTAATCTTTTAAATGTATTTTTGCAGTGGGCCTTTTTTGATTCACTTTGTTTTGGAAATATATGCATACCTAGACAGAGGCATTTTTCCTTTTTTTCATTAATTTTACATTTGTAATCCCTATTATATATATTAGAAATACATAGCAGGCGTTGTTTCAGTGGTTGACAGGAGTAGCAAATGTGAACCCATAGTTGCATACACAAATCAGTGCTTACATTGTATAAAAAAAAAAGAAAAGGTTATAGATGTTTGCAGGGGTCTAAAATTGTTTCTAGGATCCTGCTGCTAACTGCTAAGGTTGCCAAATCCCAGGGGAATCTAGTCTTTAATCTACCTCATGTCTCTTTTTTCCCACTACCTTGCAATCCTATCTCTGTATCCCCCCCATTCCCCCCAACCCATCCCCCGCATAAGGTACAGCGCGTTGTTTCTTCCTGTCTGTTTGTGCTAGATAAATACCAGTGAACACATTACATTCATACAGTATTGCAGGTTCTTTTTTTGACTGTGCTTTCTCCCTTTTTCACTGTTGTTCTATATTTATCTTCCTCCTCCTTTCGCCTCTCTTGCTCTAGGTCAGAGAATGAGGATGAAAAATAGGTCCCATTTCCCAAAGCTTTGCTATGCAGGAGTGTTGGTTGCAGCCGAGTTCAAGTTATATCATTGTTCTAATTGTACCATGCTCTCATAATACTTTAGTTTCTGAGGAAGCATCTTGTGAATTGCTCTGGCAAATGTACTTTTAAGCAGGGCACAAGTTGGGGGTACACGTGGGTAAACAACATCCAGCCACTATTTTCACAGGGTAGACACCGTCCACCCTGCCAAGAAATTGGCCCCACTGAAATATGCTGAACTTGTCCCAGTATAATTTTCAGACACCGGACACGTTCAGCGCCTGCACCTTGTCTGCTTTCCATTCCCAACAGCAACGTGCAAGCAGAGAGGGGCTTTTTTATTCTCCCTTCCAGCAGGGCCAAAGATAAAGCCAAGAATAAGGGGCCATCAGGTCTCTTTTTATACAAGTATCATGGGAGCTGGGAGCTGTCTGGGGTCTCACACTTAAAGGCAAATGCAACAGAGGGGAAACAAAGGCACACGGTTCCTTATCACTTCACATGTACTTAAGAGAGGCATGTTTTGACTTTGACCAGTCCCTGTATACAAGAGAGATTCATGCACTGTTAGAATTTCAGCTGTGTTGGTCTGTCCCAGTATTTACACAAATAATTTAAAGTCCTCTATTTTATTTCTTATATAGCGCTACTCATCCCAATGCAGGGTGTCATAGCTCTTAACCTAACATACATATTATACATTGATAAATCATATACGTGTGTAAATACATGTACAAGATGTGTTACATAAGACAGTGAGGGTTACAAGGTGTAGGAGTCGAATGTCTTTTATAGCTCACTATGCTTTATTAGGAGGATTACTGCAAGTAACAAACCTGACTCTGTGTTAAAAGCACTTACTTATCTACGTAAAATAGAAAAAATCTGTCATCTGCATATTACATGATGTGCTTTGCAGGAGACACATTAACCCTCTATTCTACTTTGATTCTGATGTGGGACTACAGAACACATGGATCTCTCCAGCAAATGAGTCAGAGGTATTTTACCATTATTATTATTCCCTGAAATTGACTAGGAACACAATAATCTCTGCCACATGTGCCTTAGACCCATGAGATATTTTAAAATGTAAGCTTTGCAACCAATTAAGTAAAACAGATCAACTGCTATGTTTCTCCTTGTTGTCCATTTCCTTGTTGCACAGCTTAAGCAAAAGGAATGTATTATTTGAGTGTAGATTTTGCATCGGGTTGTGCCACTTTTTTGGCACAATCCTAATGCAAAATCCCACTTGTTAAATCTCGTAATGCGCTTAAATGTTCTCATGATTGACCTGCTAAACATGTGTGAGGTCTTGATGTTTGATTGCCATCACTTGTAATGTCACTTCCTGTGAGGTCCCTTCCTGTGATGCCACATTCGACGTCACATGTCAGGGCACTCCACTTCTTTTTTTAGGACATGTGCCCTGCTTTTAAGCATTTTTACTGTAAATCAACCTGGATTATATTTGCATTCCAGTGATGAAGTAGCATCATCAGCATGCCTTAGTGTCCCTGCCCTTATCCTACTCTAATTTCTCTTATGTACCTCTGCAAACTGTTTACACCTCTTTCCATAGATTGCAACCTCTCCTTTCTCTGAAACCGAATAATGCAGGGTTTCTCCTAGCCTCTCTATTCATACCACCAATCCTTTGCATGATAACTCAGTGCTCCTACTAATGACATCACCTAACTTCTTTTAATTAATTTGAGCTTACTCTAAAAAAACTGAGGAATGCTTTTCCTGAATGCACAAGACTAAACATAATAGCCAAGAATCCCACTGGACTAACCACAGACCTTGGGTCCTGGAGTAGTTTGTAGCTTGCAGTAAAGTGCTTCAACACCTTGTCAGGGGTAGTAATCTCTATATAAATTACAGTACATTGCAAACAAAATGGCCGCTACCCACCACTTGCAAACCCCTACATAAATTAAGCACTGCTACAAAGTGGGAGAGGGGAGACTTGGTTGCAGAAGGACATCGAGGTAAGCAGATTCAGCTAGTGCATATGCATTACTAGTACAAACTCTGCGGCTAAAGAAATTGACAAAACCAGAGCTGGAAGTGAACAAATGCTCTGGAAATTTACAACTTTTGGATAGGGGGGAGGAACAATGTCCCGAAAATGAAAGTCAGCATATTCATTATTTTTTTTACAAACTCTCCCCTAAAAGAAATTGCTGATTTGGAAAACCGTAATAGTGAAGCAGTTGTGGCTTCTTTAGCATAAACGGAATACATTTTATGTCCATTTAAGGGGTTGAGGCACCTTCTTGGGAGAGCTATTTATTTATTTATTTAGTGTATTTTGATATAGCGCACAGATACCCCAACGGGGTGTCCCGGCGCTTCTGTGTGATCTTATGCTGGCCGAGGTGTTATTCAAGAAAGAAATGATTAACAAAACAGATAAGTTTTTAGGGCTCTCCGGAAGGGTTGTTCTTCCTGTATCAACCGAATGGTATCTGGTAACTTGTTCCAGAGGGCCGAGGTTAAGACTTGAAAGGTTTTTCCACCTGAGCGGGTTTTCCAAAACTGGGAATTGTGAGCAGATTTTTTGAGGAGGATCGAAGAGTCCTGGTGTTGTTATAAGGGATCAGACAGGTGGCAAAATAGGCGGAACCCTCGCCTCTCAATGCACGGTGAGCAAGTACCAGTGCCTTGAATTCTGCCCTTTTTTGTATCGGTAGCCAATGTAGTCTACGACGGTGGGGCGAGATGTGCTCGCCTAAGGGAATGCCACCAACCAGTCGGACTGCTGCATTCTGGACTGTCTGTAGGCGATGACAAAGGCCCGCAGACAGGCCAGTATACAGGCCATTGGCGTAGTCCAGGTGTGAGGTAATCAACGCCTGGACTATCATCTTCCTGGTGTTACTAGGCAAGAAATCGATAAACTTTTTTATCATTCTGATCTTGGCGAAGCATGCAGCGGAAACTGTGTGTACTTGATGATGAAGTGTGAGTTTGGAGTCCCATCTTACCCCTAAGTTTTTCACCGTGTCTTTGGGTAGAGGGGGAGCACTCAGATCAAGCGGCCACCAGATGTTGGGATCAAGAGGGGATGGCTGGTGAAAGAAGAGTACCTCCGTTTTCCCGGCGTTTAGCCTTAAGAAGTTGTTGTCCATCCACTGGGCAATGGTGCGAAGGCAGTTTTTTAGAGGATCAAAGGTTGTTGGGGAAGTACTGTTAAATGAAAACAAAAGTTGGATATCATCGGCATAAGAGGTGGCCTTTATGCCAGTTTGAGCGATGATATCAAAGAGGGGTGAAAAATAAACATTAAATAGGAGGGGACTCAATGATGAGCCCTGGGGGACTCCCCACCGAAGAGGACGACTGTCTGAGGTGAAAGGGGGAGTAAACACTGCCTGCGTGCGGTCGGACAAAAAAGAAGCAATCCACTTTAAGGCTGTACCCTGAATACCTTTGGATTGGAGACGATCTAGGAGGAGGGGGTGGGACACGGTGTCGAATGCTGCTGACAAATCCAGCAGCACCAACACAGCTCTTGATCCCTCGTCCATCCTCCAACGTACTGCATCTCGATTAGTGCTGACTCAGTGCTATACCCTGGCCTGAAGCCATGCTGAGAGGCATGGTAAGCACCCGATGTTTCGAGAAAACCCGCTAGTTGTTGCTGAGCGAGTCTTTCAAGCACTTTAGCGGGGGCAGGCAGGAGGGAAATTGGCCTATAGTTGGCGGGTTCACTCGGATCGGCATTGGCTTTCTTTATTATGGGGACTATGTTGTATCCTGAGAATTTTTATCACAAAATAAATGAAAAGTTTTAAAAAATAATGCTGTTGGTAAAAAAGAGGACCGTATTAAAGATGGCCAGGTTCGCTGAGCCGAACAAACTCCTATTCCAGGAGACCCATATGGCGGTTAATCGTTGTCCTTTCTTGGCTCCGATTGGTTTCTCGCAGGTGCATCATGCAGGTTTCAACCAGGGGTGTCGGTGTTACCATTTTGTTTCATAACCATGTCTCTTTTAAAGCCACACCGTTTTGGCATGACAAGTGGGGGAGATATGTAGCAGTCACGGATTGCTGCATGGTGTGCAGTTGTCCTTCATTAGTCTGTATGCTCCACTCGCAAACCCCAAAGCTGTCCGTAGAATTCTTTAGGACCCAGAGCGAGGGTGGAATTAATGTATTTTCCCCAAGGGCCCTGACTTATAGGGGGAACCTTAATGGAGTTGGGGATATATCGATGAAGATATCCAGTGGCTTACAGTGGAGTCAGGCAAAACCGACAAATCTTACCAAGTTCTTGGGAGAACATGAAACTTACGATGCTTGGTGATAATTTCATCCCTAGAGAGAAGTTACACCTTTTTCTCAGGAGCACACAAGGTGGTCTACTAGCTTGCCTACTTCTTTTGCCTACTCTGGAGGCTTTCAAGATAGTGGACACTCGTATTCTGACTCTTGGGCTGTCAACCCACTACCCAGTCGAGCTTGTCTTTCTCTTGTACTACTAAGTGTTATGGTGGGTGGGTGCCTCAGCTCATGGTTACTCACAGATCAGCAGAGCAGAGAACACATAGTGTAGGCTATAGATAAATACCTAATGAGTAACAAAGGATCCCTTGACTCGCCTGGAGCGATGTGGGAAGTGCCCAAGGCTAAATTGAGGGGGGATGATCGGAAGTTACCAAGCCAGCAGAAGACTGTGGAGGCAGCAAAATGTTTTCGATCAGGAGGCACGCATTCTAGAACTGGAGGAGTGATACTTGACTGCCCCTGAGACTATCCTTCTCAGGAACACTATATACACTTAATCCTTTCTCCAATAGACCCTGATGAATGAAGCATAGTCAGCGTGGCTCACGGCGCCAAGCTGCATTTATCGTTGAGGGTACATGGCTGATAAGATTCTACATCGGCTTTGTTCTGCCGCCCCCACCCGTGATATATTTTGTGTAATGGATGGCCAAGCTAATCATATTAGAAGGGGGGTCTCTTTAGCACACATGTTCGCAATTACTATGCTAACCTTAAGAACTGAGCCTCCGCAGTCTGCATTGGCTGCATTTATGGCTGACCTGCTCACTCTTAGGTTGAACTCAGGAGAAAGACCTCTCCTGGAAGGCATCATTACGGTTGAAGAATTAGGGTGAAGCCCTAACCCATTTACAAATTTGCACGACACCAGGCCCCAATGGGTTCACTGTGGAGTTTTATAAATCTTCCTGGTCTCGACTGAGACCAACCCTAATGGTAGTTTTCTGTAAATTGCTTAATAGTGGGCAGCTCCCAAGTGCACAGCACATTAAGCGACTGCACCCCGACATAGGGGCCCATTATGATCTCGCTAGGAAAGCCATCCATACGACTCTGATGCGGAGGGCTTTCCGAGCGAATCGTGCACCAGGAGTCCGAACGAGCGAGTATGATGCATCCGTATGCTTACGACTCGGTTTGCTCTGACCCCATTGAACTCTGTGGGAGCCTGTACACTGGACGCGTACACTGGCTCCCATAGCAAAAAGTGGTGGGTAGGGAGAAGAATACACCCTGTGACGGGCACCGCATGGTGCCTGCCACTTTGTGCATGCTTGCATCGGGGGGATCCATTGCCCCTCCCATGACAGACTCGGAGGGCCCTGATTAAAGGTGGGCCTGCTACGTCCCCCTGAAGTACAATTCCGACAGCCGTTTCGGCTCGCTGAGACCGAGTCAATGCAGCTGTCCGAATCGTGCAACAGACTCGCTCGGTCAGAATCCGGCTCCATTGCGCGGCACAATTCGGCTACGAGCGAGTCGTACGGACAGGATCGGGTTCAGAAACGATTCAGTCGTCACATACCAGATCTTCGCATCGTACTTGGTAGTTCGGACCTGTGCACGATTCGGTCGGTCGGAAAAAAGGGCTACGAATCGGATCCGGGAAAGCCAATCCGATTCGGAGGCCTTCGGAATGACATTTTAATCAGCCGCATAGTCCTCCTTCAAGAAACCCACTTACTGGGGACACAGTGTAGATTTCTGGGCTGTGGGGCTTACACCATGCTTGCACACACAGGATTCACTAGAGGGGCCAGAGAGGTAGCCAAACTGGTGAGGAAAAGCCTGCCTTAGACAGATCGCGAACCTACAAGCAGAATATAGGGACTTAGTACAACACAGAGCCTAACAGTAGATGATGGCAACATAGCACCATCTCTATGAGACAGGGGAAAAAGCCGTCAGACTCCTAGCATGGCTCTGCAGGAGGGAGCAGGAAGCACGCTGGGTGAATAGTATTTGTGCCTCCACCAGGTTAGTATATGACACAGACCCCCTCAATATTGGCGAGTGCGCTTGCTATTATGAGGACTTCTATAAGGCCTGATCGCTCTACGATTCAGAGGACATAGTGGAATATTTAGCCGCTATACCCACCCCACAACTAGATGCAGATGGACGGGATCTCCTAAAGAATTACTTGACACTAATTGAGGTACAGGCCTCCGTAGTGAAACTAAGGCCCGGAATCTCAGTGGCAAACGGCTTCCCGTCTGAATTTTACAACCAGTGTGCGGGCCTTCTTGGGCCCCACCTGCTGCACCTGTTTCGTGAGGTGGGGGAAACAAATGAACTCCTACCAGATCTACGGAGAGTTACTATCATTGCCCTCCCTACAGAAGGGAAACCAAGGGATAGATGAGGCTCCTACTGCCCGATCTCATTGCTCAGTGTTGAGATGAAATTATTGGCCACTATCCTAGCTACCCGACTATTACAAGCCATTACCTCCTTGATACACCACGATCAATCGGGCTTCATGCCCAGCAGGTCAACATGCCTTAACCTCCAATGTGCGCATAATTGGCTCAACGCAGTGCGGCACCCCAAAAAAGCATTTGCTGTTGTTCACTGGCCCTTCCTTGAACAAGCGCTGGTGAAGTTTGACTGTGGCCCCAAATTCAGTAACTGCGGGCGGTGCTCTACAGAAATCTTGCCCCCTATCCCCCACTACTGTTTGCTTTCACACTGGAGTCTTTAGCATGCAAGGTGAGGCAGCATTCTGGAGTAGGGGGTTCCTAATTACAATCAACGATGAAGGGGGGGAGAAACTGTTGCTATACACTGATGATATTCTTTTTTATGTAACAGACACCTTGCACACTATTCCGGAGCTTTTCCAGGTATTGGGGGAATATGGGGCCTACTCATGGTATAGAGTAAACTGAGACAAGTCAGTGCTTTATACTCCACAGGATACAAGGGAGACGCTACCTCTTCCACGAGGGCTAAGAGAGGCACCAGAATGCTTTACATACCTTGGAATATTTGTAACATCACAAAAAGAGCTCTGTTTCCAACATAATGTGGGGAGGATGTTGTTAGACTTCCAGGCCAACGTGGCCAGGTGGCGGGGACTGCGCCTTTCTTTAATGGGACGGCAGCCCTCTTCAAAATGATCACGCTCTCCAAACTACTATATGTGCTCTGTAATACACATTATCCGGTTCCCCAGACTGTATTCGTTCAGGTCAATGGGGAGTTGAGAACCCTGATGGGGATGGGTGTCACCCGAGAATATCACTCAGAACGCTGCAGTGTATTCAATATAATGGTGGTCTCCCATTTCCGGATATAAAGGACTACTACTGGGTGGCACACTTAATAAACATCAACAACAGGACCAGCCACCTTTCAGATTAGAACAAGCTTCACTAGAACGCAGGACACACCTTTACTATCTATTTGGAGGGAGAGGGTTTCAGGCGTTACAGCCGGTGACACAGGTTGCACTGACAGTTTGGGAAAAGGTCACAGAGACACTTGGTTGGGCCCACAAGATCACAAGGGGAAACACCCCTCTGAAGGGGACAGGACTACAGGAACTCGCTAAACTGCAGGGATTCGGGACATGAGATACTATAGGAATCTCCAAGGTGGGAGATATCCTCGCGGTGTAGGACCTTATGCCATTTTTCGTGATACAGAGGGAATATCAATTACACACATTTCCGTTTCTTAAAGCACGTTCAACCTTGACAAGCATAGAGGGCTAAGGAGCTGGAGGGGTCAGGAATACCTGAATACACCGTATCTTGCTGGACGAATTAGAAAGAGGTGTAGTTTCTGCCACATATCGAACAATTGATAACATTCCGGACACATTGGGCACACTACGAGAGCGGTGGCAGAGAAACACGGGCGAACTAGAGGACATAGATTTGGAGGCGGCATTGATGCACACCAGGGAAGTCGCCATTACGGCTCACTTATGCCTCATACAGTTCAAAATTTTACATAGGGCTTATTATGACCATCATAGGCTACACACAATGGGGAGAGCATCTACCCCAGACTGTTTGCAATGCACAAATGCCATGGGCTCCTTTATACATACCCCCCGGGAATGTCCCTATATATAAAGCTACTTGAGGGTGATCATTCAGGAGCTCTCTAACGTTCTTAAGGTGCCATTCCGGCTCGACCCACAACTTGTTCTGTTGGGGTCCCAAATGATGTTGATCTCCGACGCTTTAAACTGATTTTCAGTGGCTTGGCCTTTGTAGCGGCTAAAAGATATTGGAGGGTGCCTGAGGTACCTTCCATACAGGAATGGAGACGCGGGATGGACATTTATTTGGCAGCAGAGAAAGTGGCAGAGGCTGCCTTCGCAAATTTGATAAAATCTGGGTTGGTGGAGAACATATTATGGATTGGGGTCAATAGGGGAAGGCCACAAGGCACTGTCTGGTCTCTCTATTAGCCTTTATAGTCAACAATTGGCCTCGCCTACATTACATCCAAACCTTGGAATCTGACAATTGTAAGGGTTTCCAATACTTTTCAATTCCCTAGAGTGTGTTCCCTATCACTACTCAAATTGTCATGGTGTATCAAATTGATGTCGTAAACACCATCATAGGCTAAATCCCACCTGAAAATTACCAAGAGAAATGTGAGAAAAGTGTGAAAAAACAGAGAGAGTACCTCACGGTAGTAACACCAAGGGGGCGGCTGGCGGGTACTCGCCAGCACACCCACTTATCATCATAGGTTACTCCCTCTCTGTGTAGAAGAAAGATAAGTGTATATTCTCCTTTTGGAAGAATCTCAAACCAATATAGTGAAAAGTGATAGTGAAACTTAAATAGAAGTAATCTATCAGTGCCTAGTGTTTTTGTAAGTGCCCATTGGACCCCTGTGAGAATCTGAAAATGTAATTCTCACCATTAAAAACTGGTGAGGCTTGCTGGCATGACACAACTTTATTGAATGCTGCAAGCTTCCCCATTAAAAAATGGTTTTCGTCAAACCATAATCAACTCTGTACTGCCAACATGTTTTGTTGCTGAATCATCACACAACTTCGTCAGGGCTGTTAGGGGTTCCAATTCTCAACTTCACTTGAGATTCACCTAAAACCAAGCGGTTGCGAAGCCTCCTCGTACCTGCAACCGTCTTCACACTGGTACACACATCCTCTGATCACGTGCCCCTGGGGTGACTGCCCAATGTCCAGCCCCCCTGCCGCATCCCACCGGCATGTTAGAAGCTCTGCTGGTGGAGAACATATTATGAACTGGGGTCAATAGGGGAAGGCCACGAGGCACTGTCTAGTCTCTCTATTAGCCAGCCTGAGGTGAAATAACATGAATACCGTCATGTCTGAAATATGTGGTTTTTTCATTTATGACTTTAAAATGTTCCTACTGCATATAAATCTTGTCCTTAATGTGATGCTGTTTACTAATTTTAGATATATGTGGACATTGTTGCATGTGACTGTAAAGCCTTTATTGGTTTGTGCATTAAAATAAAAAGAAAAACATTTAAGAAAAGAAATGTGGACGGCTTCCATCAGTTTTAATGGTGCATGATATTGTGGTTATCCTGGCAAACACAAAACTCATTTCTCCCCCTATCATCCCATTTCCCTCCTCACTGTGAAGGTGAAAATGTGGGTAATGGCTCTAGCCAACCTCCTGTTAAAGGTAGTATTAGCAACATCACAAAATAAAATGATGGATGGAGGGTTGAAACCTTTCAAACACTCACCCCCAGTCATAGATCTGTGTTTAATCCATTGTTATTTTGATTGCCACGTGATCCCAGTTTGAACCCAGCCATATGCAAATTAGTCTTGACCCAGCTCCCCATCGAACAGTCCAGCCTGAGCTGCCAAGCCATGTTCTCCCTGGACCAGACACAAGCATCCTAGGACCGGTTTCGAAGTATCAATGCTCATCAGAGAGGCTAGCTTGAATCCTGTAGTGCAGCGAGCAAGGGACCCACATCGGACATACCCTTAGTCTTTGACCTGTCTGCTTTAGGGTGGTCTTCCGCCAAAATCTTTGCCTTCACCCTCCTATTTTACTTTATTCGTTTTTGTTGGCCTTAGGACTCTGTGCACTTTACCACTGCTAATCAGTGCTAAAGTGCTTGTGCTCACTTCTTAAAACATGATAAAATTGGCTTACATCGGATTGGCATATTTAATTTACTTATAAGTCCCTAGTAAAGTGGTATACCATTTACCCATGGCCTGTCAGTTAAATGGTACTAGTGGGCCTGCAGCACGTATGTGCTTCCCACATAAGTAGCCCCTTAAAACGTGTTACATGCCTGCCATTTCAGCCTGAATGCAGTTTTAAACTACCAATTTGACTTGGCAAAATAATCTCCTTGCCAAGCCTTAACCTCCCCTTTTATTACCTTATATATGTCACCCTTAAGTTAGGCTAAAGGTAGCCCATATTACAGGGTGAATTGTAAGTAAAACTCTTCAGTTCAGTTTCTTGACCTACAGAAGGACTCTCAGAGGACTGACTGTTGTCGGCCTGCTGTGTACTTCAGAAACGGATTGGCTGCACCTGGAAAGACTGTTCTACTGCATTAAGCCTGCCTTGAACCCTTTATGGCCTGCACTGCTGGTTGAGCCCTGATCCTTGAACCCAGGACTACCACGACCAAAATGACTCCAACCAAGTGCTAGTTGGGCAGCCTCCTGATCAGCCTCAGGGACAGAAAAGGCTCCAATCATCTTTGAACTTGCCTCTGGGCCCTGGGGGAGTGTGTCTTTACTCCTATGTAGTGCCCCTCCAGTCCTGGACCCTTGGTGGTGGTGTTAAAGGTGCACAGGTAGCCAAAATCCAAACCTTGGGACTTAAAAGGCTTTTGCTAAAAACTGCTGAGAGAACCAAGAGGAGACCGGGACCAACCTGCTCATCTATCCTCCCAAGGTGCATTGCCAGTCGGCCCTGACTTTGCGACAGCTCTCGCTACGTTCATCTCCACAGTAGCAAATCCGCGTAAGCGGTCCTTCACCAAAGTTTAGCCTGCCTGCCTTTGTGCCAAGCTTCAAAACAGCTAAGTACAGATTAATTTAGCGACTATAGTGGTTAACCCTTTTTGGGATTGTGGCTGTAGCTTGAGCAGGGTTACTATCCTACTCAACCAACAACGTAATTTCTCACAGGTAGTGAGCTCCTTAGTCCGTCCCGATCAGTCAGGATTCATGCCAAAACGCACCACCAAGCACAATATCAGGCAAGTACATAATGCCCATGCAATATCGGCTAGACATCCCAGAGATTAGGCATTACTTCTGGTTGACTTTAATAAGGCTTTTGATTCTGGGGGATGGTATTATCTGTTCTCTCTTCTCACCAAAATGAACTTTTGTCCCCACTAAATTAGTTTTGTCAAACCTTTATATACAGCCCACGTGACACTCCTTCGCTTTGGGCACTCTATAACCCACTCCTTTCCAATACATTGGCGGGACTAGCCAGGATTGCCCAATGTCACCCTTGCTATTCACGCTGGCCATAAACCCCTTGGCAAAGTGACTTACGTTGATGCCCTGGTTAAAGAATTTGATTGGGGACCAGGGGTGATGGACAGAATCACACTATATGCAGATGATGTGCTTATCTTTTTAGATAATCCACTATAGTCAGATACACAAGCCCTCCAGATTCTGAATAGTTTTTGGGAATCACTCTGGACTTTGAATTAATGCCTCACAGTACTCCATCTGCCCAGTTTGTTTGAAACACCATACTGTGTCCTGGGCAGGTGACTTCCAGGTGCTCTTTGGGAGCTTCAGGTATCTGGGCGTGTACATATCCGAGGAAAGTCGTCAAACCTGGGATGAAAACATGCAACCTCAACTATACAGATTAACCAAAGATTTTGGATTATGGTCGACTTCCCACCTCTCTCTCCTGGGTAGGTCAGCGATTTTTAAGATGGTCAGTCTCCCACATCTATTTTAATGGCTTCAGAATTTTCCATACTTAGTATTTTTTCTCTACTTTTAATGCAGCACTGAGGAGGTTCCTCTGGACCCACAGGGCACCTAGAATCACACTAACTAAATGATGTAAGTCCTCATTTGAAAGCAAACTAGCCACATCTGAAATTGTCTCTTATTACAGAGTCTCACAACTGGTCATTCTTAATGAATGGTGGTTAGGTAGACTGGAATATCCAGCCTATGCCTCTGAGAAATGGGTTATGCAATGGTCACAGAGTACACAGTTTGCGTGGGGGCTGTCCCATTCATCTTTTCCTCTAGCTGAGGCAGTGGTATTTTAGACCTGGGGAGACACGGTTAAGGCTCAGGGCTAGTCCCAGTGCTTGGTGAGGGAAACTCCCTTATGGAATTGGGTTCTGGATCCCACAGGTTTCGGAGCTGCAAGGTTTCAAATGCTTGGACCTTATTGGCATTTCATGTCTAGAAGATCTCATGACCGGGACCACAATCCAATCTTTTACTGAGCTACAGGCATGACCTTCATCACGGCTAATTTTATTGATAATTGCAACTCATGCATGCGCTCCTGCCCTATGTTTCTGGTTTAGAGAACCACTGGAGGTGCAGGTCCTGCTTAGTGAACCAATAAATAACAAACTCTCTCCTAAATATAAATTCCTTGGATAAACACCCCCAACTCCTTTCATTGCTTACACTCAGTTTGGGCTCTAGACCTAGGTTCCCCTACGGGTGACAATTGGAGGGAAGTTCTAGGATCCTGCTAGAGGCCCCACTTGCAGCCCAGTTTTGATTCAAACAGCTGAAGTACCACCACCAGGTTTATCTCATAGGGTAACTGTAGTGGAATATGGGGGGTGGTCACCTCACCATTTTGCTTGCGTTGTTCTGACCAGCAGGAGGTGGTCTTTCTCCACAAAACTTGGGTTGTATAGTGCTCAGCTCATTTTGAGTGGGGCTATTGTCCTGCCTTGATGGGATGTTGGAACGGTCATTTACCAATGATCCCAAATTTGCTTTATTACACATTGCTAACAGAAAGGCTAATAGGTGCAAAAGAGCCCTATTGTGGCTCTGTTTAATTGTGGCCAAACGAGATATTGCCAGAGCAATATCTCGTTTGGCCCTCAAGACGACCTCAAGAACTCCAAAAAGAACTGCCGCACCCTCGAGAAAACCTGGAGGAAAAACCCATCCGCAGACAACATGACCGCCTTCAAACACCACCAGCTGATTCGCACCACTAAGAAGTCGGCATTTAAAGACCGACTAGACAACAACACCCACAACAGCAAAGAACTCTTCAGTATCGTCAACGAGCTCAACAATCCCAGCGCCGGCAACAACGACATCACTCCCTCTCAAGATCTATGCGATTCTCTAGCCTCGTTCTTCCACAGCAAGATCGCAGACAGACATAACAGCTTCAACAACCTATCCTCTCCCCCTACCTCTGAACTGAAGCCCCCTACCACCACCCTCCGCGCCTGGACCCCAATCAGCACCGAAGATACCATCCGCACAATGAACTCCATCCACTCTGGATCTCCAACCGACCCTTGCCCTCACCACATCTTCAATAAGGCCGACTCCGTCATCGCACCCCAGCTCCGAGATATCATCAACTGCTCCTTCAACACCGCTACCTTCCCGGAAAGCTGGAAGCACGCCGAACTCAGCGCCCTCCTAAAGAAACCTTCTGCTGACCCCACCGAACTCAAGAACTACCGCCCCATCTCTCTCCTCCCGTTCCCCGCCAAAGTCATTGAGAAGACCGTCAACAACCAGCTCGCCGCCTTCCTTGAGTCCAACGGCTCCCTTGACCCCTCACAGTCCGGCTTCCGAGCTAACCACAGCACCGAGACAGCCCTCATCGTAGCTACAGACAACATCCGGACACTGCTGGACAATGGGGAAACAGTGGCCCTCATCCTCCTGGATCTTTCCGCAGCGTTCGACACGGTATGCCACCATACCCTAGTACAACGCCTCAGGAACGTCGGATTACAAGATAAGGCACTGGACTGGATCATCTCGTTCCTCACCGGAAGAACACAAAGAGTCAGTCTCCCCCCCTTCAGATCAAAGGCCACCGAAGTCATCTGTGGAGTACCACAAGGATCTACTCTCAGCCCCACCCTCTTCAACGTCTACATGAGCCCCCTCGCATCCATCACACGCCAACACAACCTAAACATCATCTCCTACGCTGACGACACTCAACTGATCCTCTCCCTCACCAAAGACCCTACCACCGCCAAAACCAACCTACACGATGGGAGGTAAGACGTAGCAGAATGGATGAAGAACAGCCGCCTAAAACTGAACTCGGTTAAGACAGAAGTCCTCATCCTAGGAACATCCCCCTCTGCCTGGGACGACTCATGGTGGCCCCCGGCCCTATGCAGCGCACCCAAACCAACGGACCATGCACGCAACTTAGGATTCATCCTAGACTCCTCCCTCTCCATGACCAAACAAGTCAACGCCGTCTCATCATCATGTTTCAACATCCTACGCATGCTCCGTAAGATCTTCCGATGGATCCCCACCGAAACTAGGAAAATGGTCACTCAAGCACTTGTCACCAGCCGACTAGACTATGGTAACACCCTCTACACCGGAACCACAGCCAAATTGCAGAAAAGACTTCAACGCATTCAGAACGCCTCCGCCCGACTCATCCTGGACATACCTCGACATAACCACATATCAGAACACCTGAGAGACCTGCACTGGCTCCCTATCAACAAGAGAATCACGTTCCGTCTCCTCACTCACGCACACAAAGCCCTCCACAACCTAGGACCCAGCTACCTCAACAATCGCCTATCCTTTTACACCCCCACCCGCCAACTACGTTCGTCCAACCTAGCCCTCGCCGTGATCCCACGCATCCGAAAAGCCACCATGGGAGGAAGATCCTTCTCATATCTGGCGGCCAAGACCTGGAACTCCCTCCCCTCTCACCTCCGGTCTACCCAGAACCACCTCTCCTTCAGGAAGCAACTCAAGACCTGGTTATTCGATCAATAACGTACCCCTTTACCTTAAGCGCCTTGAGACCCTCTGGGTGAGTAGCGCGCTATACAAATCTCTGACTAGAGCCTGAAATAATGTTGAAGCTCTGTCACTGGCGGAGTAAAAGAGGGGATTGGATAGTTGCATGAGTTTGGAGAAACCTATATTTATTGCACAAGGCTGCCCATATAAATATGGCAGTGTTTAGAGAGACTGGGCCCAAAATCGGGGGATTATGTAGAGACTATAGGGTGATTTTGCTTGAGCCTTTCCCCACACAGTCAAGTCTCTGGACGATGAAGTGTGCACCTTTAAGATTGGATGGGCTCAGAGTGCAAATGGGGTTAAGAGGAGTGATTGGGAGTGGGGGTGAAGAATAATCCTTATAGCCTTCAACCCAGTGTTGTGTATTAAGAAGAATATATTTTCTTGTATAGATCCGCTATATTTGGATGATACCTATTCATTTCCTTGTACCCTTGTATTACCTCAAAATGCCAATAAAATAGTTTAAAAAAAGGCTGATTTCAACTGAGTATTGTTTAACAAGACCATGCATTCTGTATAAAATAAGGTTGAGATATGAATTAGGTTAATTTTGTGGGCAGTGTGGAAGAATTTTTTTATTAGACAAGCCGGAATATAAAATGGCAGATTAGATACTGCACCATTTTAAAAAAAAACAAGTTAGATTATTATCTCAGGAGGACGACATGAAGGAACTAGAGTCTTCCAGTAGCAACATTAGGATATTAGTTAGCTCCTTCCATGACAAATTGAGACAGCCATACCTTGACTCTGCCTTGAATAAGACAATTTTAAAGCAAATCCTGTCAGTGAGACTCATGGTATTGCCGATAAAAAATATTAACACTCGCTAGAAAACATTAGAGCCTGTCACCACTTGTAGATTGTGCCACCAGCATGAGGAATCCATGACTCATTTGGTTTGCATATGCCACCGTCGGAACTATGCAAGCCGCACTTTATTGAAAGCTCTGTGTTTAAAACACGGCACACATACCTGCACAGACGCCATGAAACTTCTTTTCAATTTGGAGATTCCAATGGAACTGGCCAGATTAGCGAAATTTGCACATCAGGTGAAACTACTTCTAAGTAAGGATTTAGTCAAGGACTAGAGGCGATTATAAGCTCAATCTAGGATTTACTGCTTTTTTACTTGTTTCACTCGTCCTTTGCTATGACTATTAGATTTGTTTAACGAAATGCTTACGTTTTAGTCATGACTATTAGACTTGTTAAATGAAATGATTGTTTTACCAGCTTCTTTTGTAACTATTTTAACTAATTGAAACAATAAATACAAATACATAAAGATACTGCACAGAAGTGGTGCGAAGCAACCTCACTTGACCTCCTTCATGCGACTGATCCATTTTTGAAGCAGTCTTCCCCGACCTCAGCCCTAGCCTCTGAGTTCAGAAGTTAAGAAGCTAAATCCCTATGAGCAGCCTCTAATTTTGCAAGTTCCAGCCACAATATATTTGTGACAGATCCACACATTGCATTACATTTTTGAGTATAAATCATTTATTGATATTGAGTTGGAGAATGCACATCCCGTTTTATTGATTACATGGTTCCGAGAAAGCCATTGTAACTTGTACAAAATGCTTTTTTTTGTTATTGTTTGTTATGCTTTCGATTGGCAGTGAGTAACGAGATTTGCACCCTGATTGTGTCTTTGTGTCACTGGAAAATTACAAAATGTCCTTTGAACGCCCGCAATGAAGTGTATCTGTTGCTCTACTGAACACTACTATTTTAGTTAAATTTGAGGTTGTAACTACAATATTACAAGGGTTGATCCTGCTATTGTTATATTAGGAAGTTCTTTATTCATGCTTCATTCATTCATTAATTCATCAACAGCCAGTAGGTCCTGTTAGGGATCCATTCTCCGACCCCTCTCCCTTTCTTCCATCTGTAACTCTACTGGGTATATCTTTGCATTCCAAACACTAGGTCAGAAATACAGAGAATGGGGACACATGGGATGCTACAGCTACCAACTAAAGGTTTGTGCATAACCTCTGCATTGCTCAAAGTAAAATGTTCATGGTATCGCTTGCCTTTATTGCAAATTAAGATTGAAGTCTTGATTTCAGTAAACCTCAAAACTCTCATAGTTAAAAAGTCAAGTGGATAGTGTTATTTTCTGCTTATAGGAGAGAAAGTAAATATACACAAGAGTGGCATGTTAAGTTCAAACAAGGAGGTACTTGGTGTATATAGTCAGTCCTTTCCATTTTAAATCTGAAAGCAGTTTGGTAAAACATCTATTGATGTTGTTTTAATCAGTCTAATAAGTATTATGTTTACAGAAAAAGGTCCAATCTAACCTAGCCAGTATGCCATGCTTCTCACACTGTTCCTGACAAGAAGCTTGGGTTACAGTTGTGCCTTTGACTCGCCTCTTGTCTCCATATCTCGGTTATCCTGGCAGCCTGCAGTGATCATGGATTGATGGTTTGTTCTCTTAATCTCTCCATGTACTCAGGCTACTGATCTCTTTTTAATCTCTTCTTATCCTATGGGTACTTACATTGTGTTCTTTCTATTAAGACTATTAAGACCCAGTGGAGTCATTATTTTTCTATTCTCAATGAATTTAGGGAAAAATAATATTTTTTTTCTTTTTCTGCAGACTCCTTCAATTCATATTGAATCCCTTCTCTCACAGGTCTCTCTGAACTCCTTTATGGGTATTTCTAACCTCATAGTGTTGCTATATGTATCGTTAGCAAACGTATTTGCATTGAATAATTTGCCAGCCTGAAGCTACTGGATGATGTTTGAGGCTTTATACTGTAACCATGTAGAGGTCAGGGAAATGGTGTGTTCCTGATATACTTTGTCCCAACTGACAAATATCCCATTCTGATTGATACTTCTAACCACAGATTCCTCATCTAAAGAATTTTGCCAGGTGCCAAACTGGGTCCAGAAGCTATTGTGTTCTTGAGTACAGCTAGGTGGCCCTGTGCAGCTCTGCGTTGACTTTGCTCTGCCTCGGACGTGACAGAGTGGAGCTGCGTATAAGTCCCAACACAGAATGCTGACATCAGTTCCTTTATTTGCGTGCCTGCGAATTGGGACCCGGAGCTCTGCAATCTTCTTTCATCTGACTGGCAAAATGTTTCTTCAAAAAAATGTAATCTAGTGTGCAACAAGTTAACAATGTCACCACCTAAAACTAAAGGGTCAAACCTTGTTGTGATTGTGGTAAACAGATGTTAGTGATGGGCCCACATAAAGTATGCCCTTGGTATTTGCGATAGGGGCATGAGTCCAAGTGTTGCGGAGAACTTACCCTCATGAACTGAAAGGCAATCCGGAAACATGAAGCAAAGCTGTATGTCGCTGAGCATCGATAAAAGCCATGCAAGTCTTGCTCCTGCTGGAAGTTGAGAGTACAAACTCATTCCGGCTTTAGAAGCTGTTCCTATAACAGATTGTCTTCGTGGTCAAGGTCGTCTAGTAACTCGAAGTCAAAATCAAAGTGGAAACACAAGAAGATAAAGTGGGACTCATCCTCAATGTGTCTTCAGAGAAGGCGCAAGGGCATAAAGGTCCACTTGGTCTCACTCCCAATTGCTAATTGAGGAAGCGATTCCACAATTGATCCTTATGCATCTAAGTTCCCAGGGTCATCGGTGACCCCGCAGCAGATGGAGGGCTTTAGAGAGGCCATGTTGCACATTTTTGGCAGTCTTCCAGTTCCCTCTGGTATGCCTTCAGACCTCAAATATCTGTAGGTCTCCTCAGTTAGGTTATCACAAGCTGATACCACTTCGGCACCATCTATGTCTCTCGAACCAACCTCAGGTTCCGCACTCACCTTGTGCCACACATACTCTGGTGCTAACTTCACTGTGGCTCCAAAAAATGTACCAGTCCCTTCGATACTGATGCCAATCTTGATGCCGCCAGTGCTAAAGGGGATCCTTTGCAGATGCTGATGTCTGACCCCTACTTAATTCATGTCCCAATTTCCCTTTGGCACACCCGGTTCCCGTACAGTGTACAGTTAAATTCAGACAAAACACTGCCTTTATCACAAAGCCGTCCACAGTTGCTCACCCAGCTTTTATGATACAACTCTAATCAGAGTTTGCCACCACTAGGAGATGACAAAGGAGATGAAAATCGAGATGATGGGGATGAGTACCCCCACATTATGATAATGACGATTTGTGCATGGACTTACGAGAGGCCAGAGTACTTAATACTTCTCGTGATGCTGGGTTGATTCCCCCCTGGACTCTCAACAAAAGAAAGTGCTTCCTTTGCTGTAGTGAATTGACGTGCTGCTGAGTTTCTGGATTCACAACCTCCTTCTGTGGAGGTCAAAACAAACATTCTTACTGACATTTTACAGCCTGGGCAGGCTTTCTCTAAGCCTTTACTATCATTCATTGAAGCCCTAACTGATACATTGATGGGCACATGGTCTAAGCCTTGCTCTTGCTTGCCAGTAAACAGGTTAGTAGCTAGATGCCACAGACCCTGATTTTTTTACTCAATAGCGTACTCTGAACAGTCTGGTGGTCCAGGCTTCCACCAGCAAGTAAAAACCCAATTAGTTTCCTACAATGCCCTGTAAGTAAATTCCCAATTCATTTCCTACAATGCCCTCTAGACAGGGAGTCAAAGCAAATTGAGGCATTCGCGAAACAAATGTTTTCCTTGACCACCCTGGTTTTAAAGTCAATCAATAATTCCTCCCTGAACGCTTCATCAAGAGAGACAGGCATCAGTACTATATATGGCCCTTTCAACACTTACTAGACACTTTCCTCATCGATTTTGGCCCTTCTGGGGCTACTCCAGAGGTCTGACATACAGACAAGGCCAGTACTCTAGCTGCAGTTCTCTCTGCCGTTTCTTGGCCAGGTGTGGGGATCGGGCAGACGACGTACAGGTAACCAGGGGCAGCGACCTTCAAAGTCCCTCACCCCTGCATCTTCAGCCTTTAAGCCACTTTGGATTACCCTTAGCAGTTTGGGAGACAGAATAAAATATTTTCTCTAAGGGTGACAAACTATCACCTTCAACAGATCATTAAGCAGGGCTATGCCGTTCCATTCCTATCAGACCTATTGCATCTTCTGTCTACATCAGGGTGGCTTTCAGAGGAGCACCCGTCCATATGGCCGCAAGAGGTTCGCACTCTATTGTGCAAAAGGGCAATAGAGAGGGTATTCGATTCAGGAATGAGGACTGTTCTGATAGAGGGTTCTGTTAAAATCTGGTTTGCGATGTCAACATTATCGGCGCCATCTTGTCCCCTTTCAGACTCTCGCACACTTGCAGCAGCAGCCATTTTTTTGAAAACCATGGTCTCTCTGCCCACTGCCAATAGCCAGCGCGTCTCTCCCCCTCACCCCCCGGCCTCGCAAGTATCCCCCGCGCCCCGACAGCCCCCGGTCTCTCCTGCCTGGGCCATAAACGCACCTCCAGCACGACCCTGCCTCCGAGCCACATCCTGTGCTGAACCTCCTCACTCTTTCATCTCATTCATAGAACAGGCCCTTTTGATAACCTCTTCCTCCCTGCCCGATTATCCGGCCTGATCCCAGGCCATCACCTAGCCCAACAGATGCAGTTTATTGCCCCCTACAGTAGGACCTCGCCTCACATCAAAGGAGCGGGGATTAATCAATGCCTTCACACCCCTAGATCCGACCGATCGCCCGCATTCCTGTTCCCAGCGGAATGTCCTGCTGCGCGATAGCCATCATGCTGAGATTTGGGTGGGGACCCCTACTGTAGATATGTGTGAGAACGGGCCTGAACCGGGGATTCCAAAGATGCCTTTTTCGTACTTCAAAGCAATACCACGGATGTCATAAATGTAATAAAGCCATAAACTTGTGTATAAGAGGCCAGGCCTCAGAGATGCGGTTAGAGCACCTCGAGAAGATATCCTGTTGTCTGATTTGACGTGTTCTGCTCCGTCGGAATAAACTCCTGTTTCTTGCCTTCCAGTCTCCAGCGCCTGCCTCTTCATTTGGTAACCTTGAGTTGGATGAGAGGCGGCTATTGCCGGGCAAACCTTGAAAAGGGGTAATCGATCTGACCTGCTTGCCCTTTTTCCACAATTGGCGACCCAAACGTGGGGCCCATCAGCGACACGTGGATCCAGTGGGAGAGGTCCCAACGACAGTGTGAACGACTGCAACGATCGGGAAAGAGCTCCTGCCCGATAGACCCTCGTCTGGCAGCCGATCATCCGAACTTCACCGGTTCCGAGCAGACCTCTCTCGAGTGATCTACGGTCCTGACTGGGAACCATCAGGAGTGCCACAGCAATTACGGAGAATAGAGGACGATCAGGCGCTGGAAGCGGAAGACGAGAAACTGTCCATGCGGTCCGGGTAAGGTCGTGTAACACGACGAATTGCGAATTGATTGTTTGATTGTCTTGGAAAATACTAGTATTACGCATTTGATTGTTTGGTTCTGAGAGATTCTCTGTCTACAAACGGGGAAGGATAGGAGTATTCTCCCTTTGCAGATAGTGAAGGGTAGGTAGCGCAGGCTTTTGCCCCCGTTGTAACCCGTCGCGCCTACTTCCCTCTCCATTGATTGATTGTTTGTTCGGGCATTAACTGTTCGAAATTGGTTCTCTGAAAGGATCTTCTCTGCCTACAAACGGGGAGGAACAGGAATTTCCCTCTCTCTTTGCAGATAGTGAAGGGTAGGTAGCGCAGGCTTTTGCCCCCGTTGTAACCCGTCGCGCCTATTTTATTCCTCATTTGATTGATTGATTGTTTGTCTGAACATTGACTGTTTGGAATTAGTTCTCTCTTTGGGTATTCCCTATTTGCGAATACTGTAGAATAGAAATATTCTGCCTAGTCTTCACAAAGTAGTGAAGGATAGGTAGTGCAGACTTTTGTCCCCATTGTAACCCGTCATGCCTATCTTCTCCCCATTGTTCAGTAGTTGGTTCAGCCCGGACCGCTTATTAGAGGTGGATCATCCGGCTCCTCTGGAAGGCACCCCTAATAAGGATATGTTTTTAAAGTATGGACTAGTCGCCGTAGCTTATAGTAAGTTATGGCATAAATATACTAAAAAGGATCAGGAAAGTCAGTGGCCACTGATAGGATCCTTCGATGATACTAAAATAAGCGTGCTGGAAACAGCCCTTCGTAACCATAAAACAACGCCCACTATGCTTGATAGTTTTGGCATGTGGTGCAAAGAAACAGAACAGCGAAAGAAAAGAAATGAAGTCAGACTAGAAAAAGAATTACGAAAAGCAGCTCATTTAGCCGCGAACAAGTTGAAAGAAGAAATAAAAGAAAGAGAGGAAGCTAAACTAAAACAAGAATCTGAAACATCAAGCCAATGTCCCGTTAGAACGCCCACCACGCTTTACCCTGAGCTACCTTCGAAGCAGCGAGCGAACGATGATCTACTGCTAGGTCCCCCGATCATCTACATGCCCCCTCCATACACCCCTTCCCAACCCCTAGTGCAACGCACGCAACCCCCAAGCACAGATGAGAGCGGTACCAGAGCCTCGGTCCTCACGGCCTCCGCGCCGACCGAGCCCCTTGTACTCAGCGCAGCGCAAGCAGCAACAGTAGATGACCCCGACACTGAGAAGAAAGACTCCGCTAGATTAAATCGATTGAGTAAGAATGAACGAGCAGGGATTGATAAAATCGTAAAGACACTAGTGGAACGGAAAGAAAGCGAAGATTACGTAACAGATATATGCAATTCGTATGCCAATAACCACAAACGACACTTTGTTACACGTTTCTGTTACCACACCCTTAATGCTTATGAAGATCGGTACCAAGCCAAAGGTCCTGAAAGCCTAACGACTCTGTATAGAAAAGTCGACATTGGAGACGAAGGTGAGTGTGATGTGACGGATCTCTTCATGCGCATGCTTGAAGTCTCCCGCCACCTCACTGAACAAAGATTAGAAGCTAGCACCACGACCCCTGTAGCGACTGTACCTCAAACCGAGGGAACTAACACCATGATGCCGATAAGAAAAGCAGCTCCTTATTGGGTCCCCTCACGAGGACAGGGAACACACGACGATATTAACCACCAAGATGCGAGGGGGAGGGTAATGTACAACTGGGTCTACCAACCCTGGGATCGGCAAGACATCCTGACTTTACGAAAGAACCCCACTGCCTTCTACACAGAATTAGGTACCGCCTTGGGGTCGACGATTATGACCCTAGCGGACATCGACTTGTTTTTCGGGCTATGTCTACCAGCTGATGTGTGGAAGATAATCCGGAAAGCCGACCACCTTGAGCTGTTCGGACATACCTGGTTACAACTCGATGGCATAGACAAGCAACGAGAGCCCGGACAGAAACCTTTGAAATCAATTCTAGACCTGCCAGACAAAATCGTACAAAAACTCAAAACCATAGTCCCAGAAAAGAAGGTGGACTGGTCGATAGTAACGGCCTGCTGCCAGAAACCCCAGGAAGACGTATCAGAATACTTTTCCAGGTTCGAAACGGTGTTCTCCGATTACAGCGGCCAGGACATGACCTCTGCAACCGGACATCACTTATTCGTCCAGAATTACGTAAAGGGCCTGACTCCAGAAGTCTTGCAGAAACTGCAGACTAGTGAAAGTAGTTGGGCTGCCTCCAAACCCGCGGCTATCCTTCAGATGGCTCAATACTACGAACGACAAAAGAATGAGAACGACAAAGCGACTGAGAGAAAGAAAAAGGACTTGAAAGAACGAGTAATGATCGCTCAATTGCAAGGAGCGACGATAGGTAGGGAACCGTACAAAGGACACTACCAGTCGACTGCCCCTAGAAATCCACCCCCTAAAGACCGTACCCCCGCGCCCTATGCTGGACGGAGAGACATTGACGACAACCAGTGTGCGTTCTGCAAGGGATTTGGGCATTGGAAGTCCCAGTGTCCGATCCTGTTAGAAACGTACAAAAATAAAGACACAAAAGACGTAGCGGATGGGCCGAAAAATAGAGGACAGGGACGAGGGCACACAAACGACGCTAGCAATGACAGACCAGGCAGACCGAACACTTTTGACCGCCCCCGGCAGAACCAATGCCAGCAGGCTGACTGTGACGATGCCCGCGACTTCGCATAGGACTGCCAAGGGCAAGGGAGGGATCCAGTCAAGCTCTATGTTGACCAGCAAGGTCCTTATGTCACCGCTAAGGTCCTAGGTACGAAGTCTCCATTTCTGGTAGACACTGGCGCGACACGTAGTGCGTTATCTAAACGACTGATTCCAAGGGCACCCTTGTCTGGCTCACACATAACATCAATAGGTTTTGATGGAACGCCCTCCACTAATCCCTTGTCCGCGCCGATCTCCTTCGACTTGGACAGTAACCCCACTGACACGACGTTTCTGCTTTCCTCCAACACCCCCGATGCCATTATGGGACTTGACTTACTGAAGCATTTCCGAGCTACTATTAGTTGTTCACAGGACGGAGTTCGAGTCATTCTGTACGATAACCCGACCCTGCTCAGACCTTATCCCTTACGACACATGTTCTCCATCTCTGACGCTGACTCATCCTTACTCGACTCTCTACCTCTGTATCTGTGGGCCAAAACTGACGCTGACGTAGGACGCATGATGATTGACCCTGTGCACATAACTGTTCGCCAAGATGCGATACTCCCAAAACTCCCACAGTATCGGATATCGCCCGAAGGTGAGAAGATAATTCAGTCCTTGGTAGAGGCAGGAGTGGTAGAGGAAGTAGTCAGCAATATTTGCAACAGCCCTATCCTACCCATTGTAAAGAAGCAGGGTGAGGGAGATGAGAAAGCGTACCGCTTCATCATCGACCTTCTAGAGGTCAACAAAGTGGTTGTACCTCAGTACCCCGTAGTCTCGGATATCACCACCATTCTGACCCTGATTCCTTCCACAGCCACCACCTTCACTGTAATCGATCTCAAGAATGCATTCTTCTCCATCCCCATCCACCCAGACAGCCGCTACCTTTTCGGCTTCACGTTAAAATCCCGCTCATATAGATTTTGTAGAGCTCCCCAAGGTTACACAGAAAGTCCCAGCATCTATAGCCAGGCCCTCAAGAGACAGCTGGACGCCGTTCAGCTGCCGGATGGAGTGGTGTTGATACAATACGTCGATGATATCCTTTTGGCGGCCGACACCACTCCACTTGCAGTCACTACCTCCATCTTGTGAGTTGCAGCCCACATGTGCCCCAGATTGCTTTGAGCAGAGTCCAGGAAGTGGTAAGGAGACAGACTAGTGCTGTCTCTTCCCAAGACAAAAAGTTGTTTAAAAAACGATTTTCACTTTCTGTGTTTACTGTCTATGCCTGTGGTTGTTACAGTTAAAAATTGTAGTTTTATCCTGCCTGTAATTGCATATTTTATCACCTGTGTTGTGTTTTAAATGTGTGGTTTTCCATGCCCATGATTGCCTTCATTTAGTGTGTTGAATTGTGGGATTTGCAGTCCAACCTCTGTAGTTTGTCCCTCTAATTCCTTGGTGACAAATCTGTTTTCCCTCCAAATTTCTCCTTTGCTCTGTGCTGCTTAGGCCTGTGTGCTCAAACAGTGCACCCCCGCCACCATTTTGTGTTCACAAGCCAGTGAGGCCAGCCCCCCTGCCCCCCCCCCCTAGCTACATGGATTTTCTACATCAGAGGGTGCTTCTGTGAGCTGTATTTACTGGGGCCTGTGCACTTCGTTTTTTGGCCAGCAGGGGGAGTAAAGCTTTATTCAAACAGTATTGTTAGATTTCGAGTTAGTGAAGCCTTAACCTGCTGAAGTCCAAAGTTGTGGATTGAGCCTGTCTGTCTCCTAGGAGATTCTGAACAGGAGCAAGCAGCTGCCCAAACCCCACCCCCAGGCCAGCAGACCATTGGCTATTCAGCTACCAGGCAAGTCTGAGCCCTCCTCTCACACCTGCCCTGGCCCCTGAAGGCCTTGCTGGGTGCACCCCAAATCATTCTCCTCCATCTTGTGAGTTGCAGCCCACATGTGCCCCAGATTGCTTTGAGCAGAGTCCAGGAAGTGGTAAGGAGACAGACTAGTGCTGTCTCTTCCCAAGACAAAAAGTTGTTTAAAAAACGATTTTCACTTTCTGTGTTTACTGTCTATGCCTGTGGTTGTTACAGTTAAAAATTGTAGTTTTATCCTGCCTGTAATTGCATATTTTATCACCTGTGTTGTGTTTTAAATGTGTGGTTTTCCATGCCCATGATTGCCTTCATTTAGTGTGTTGAATTGTGGGATTTGCAGTCCAACCTCTGTAGTTTGTCCCTCTAATTCCTTGGTGACAAATCTGTTTTCCCTCCAAAGTTCTCCTTTGCTCTGTGCTGCTTAGGCCTGTGTGCTCAAACAGTGCACCCCCGCCACCATTTTGTGTTCACAAGCCAGTGAGGCCAGCCCCCCTGCCCCCCCCCTAGCTACATGGATTTTCTACATCAGAGGGCGCTTCTGTGAGCTGTATTTACTGGGGCCTGTGCACTTCGTTTTTTGGCCAGCAGGGGGAGTAAAGCTTTATTCAAACAGTATTGTTAGATTTCGAGTTAGTGAAGCCTTTACCTGCTGAAGTCCAAAGTTGTGGATTGAGCCTGTCTGTCTCCTAGGAGATCCTGAACAGGAGCAAGCAGCTTCCAACTCCCTGGCCAGCAAACCTTGTCTGAGGTTGCTGGGACCTTATATGGTGTGCTGGTGGTTGGCACATGTGTACACTGATTGGTGGTTGTATCTGGTGTTTCAATTGGGTTAGGGTTAATGTCCTCATTGGTTGGGTATTTGAGCGTTCTGACTGGTTTCTCGGTCTGTGATTCAATCATTGCAGGTTTGGGACTAGGGCTAGGGTTCGGATTTCTATAGGAAGTAGGGACTAGGGCTTCCTATGTTATTGGTTGTTGGGAGTAGGGTGGGACTAGGGCTAGGGTTAGACCTTCAATTGGAAGTAGCTATTTAGTGCTTCTGGTGTGATTGGTTGTTGGACCAGGTGTGGGACTAAGAGTAGGGTTAGGCTTGCTATTGGAAGTAGGGACTAGGGCTACCTGTACCATTGGCTGCTTGGACTTGGATTGGGACTAGTGGTAGGGCTAGGGCCTTTACTGGACGTAGAGATCAGGGTTTTTGAACTGATTGGGTGCTTGGACTAGGGTTAAGATTGGCTGCAAGGTCCTGGTCTCCTATTGGTTCTAGAAGTTAGGGCTAATGTTGTGATTGGATAATGTTAGGGCTAGGGTTCCCATTGGCTGAAGGGGTCACCTGATTACTAGGGCTACAAAAAAGGCCAGGCTTAGGGCGTCTCTGCCCGGGCGTCGAGGCTAAGGGTGGAGAGGACAAGGGTAGTTGCCTGTTTGGGCCTGTTCGAGACTGATCGGGACTAGGGACAGAAATGCTGCCCTTTTGCTCATAAAAATGAAAAAACCCTTCACTCTTTTATCCCTCCACTATCCTTTTTTTCTATAAAAATTAACAGACTAACATGTTCACTTCTCAAATTCCATGTTCCATATTCAACTATACTAATATACTGCCCAAATAACTGAATAACATATCTACTACTCAAATTACTTCATATTTATACTATACTAATTTTCAACACTAATCCTTTATGGGTTCCGGAGTGGCGTGCTACTCGCCAAAAAGCGCTTCAACACCCATCAGGGGTAACAAGTGCTATATGAATGCTAATCTTTCTTTTCCTTTTATCCATCCGCTATCCTTCTCACTCCAAGTAACAGACTAATATACACCACTGAAATTACCTCATATTTCATCTATCCTTCTGCTATAATTCCAAATCCAAATAACTGACCTATCCACCACTTAAAATGTACTTGCATGTTTCACTATACTAATTCAACACTAATCCTCTGTGGGTCCCGGAGTAACGTGCTACCCGCCGAAAAAGCGCTTCGACGCCTCGTCAGGGGTAGTAAGTGCTATATAAATGCAATTACAATACAATACAATACCACTGTCCAACTCCTGCACTTCCTTGCGGAAAATGGCCACAAGGTCTCCAAGAAGAAGTTGCAATTCTGCCAACCCCAGGTCACCTACCTAGGCCACCTCTTGTCCAAAGACGGGAGAAAGCTTACACCCGATCGAATTAAGGCCATTCTAGAAACCCCTGTCCCAAAGACCCAGAAACAAGTCCGCTCCCTGGTAGGCCTCACCTCCTTCTGCCGGCAGTGGTTGCCAAACTTCAGCCTCATTGTAAAGCCACTGCTTTCTCTACTAGCTAAAGATGTCCCCTTCCCGCTCCCTTGGACCCCCGAATGCCAATCCTCCTTAAAAGAACTTCGAGACGCCCTTTGTTCTGCACCAGTCCTAGGAACCCCCGATTATACCAAACCCTTCTCTCTCTACACTCACGAAAGGGAGGGATGCGCTTTGTCTGTCCTGACTCAAACCATCGGCCCCAAGCAACGACCATGTGCCTATTTCTCTGCCACTCTTGACCCCGTAGCGAGAGCCTTGCCTACCTGCCTTCGAGCCGTAGCTGCCGCTGCTGTCTCTATCCGACAAAGTGAGGGGATCGTACTCTCGAATTCCCTCACGGTATTAGTGCCCCATGCTGTTGACACCCTCCTGAACCAGACTAAGACGCAACACCTGACTAGCGCACGACTGACTGGATACGAAATGACTCTGCTTGCACCCCACATCACGCTGAAAAGATGCACCACGCTGAACCCAGCCACCTTGTTGCCTCTGCCCGAAAATGACCCAAATGTCCCCCTTATACATGACTGTGTGACCCTCACGGACGAACAGACTAGGAGTAGAGTTGACCTCCGAGACACTGCCTTCCCAAACCCTGACGGAGAGCTATGGGTAGACGGCTCTTGCATTAAACTCCCTGACGGCACCACCTCAGCTGCCTATGCAGTTACCACAGCCCGAACTGTAGTTGAAACCGCCCGCATCACGCAGCGATCCGCACAGGCGGCAGAACTGATTGCCCTCACACGAGCATGTATCCTAGCAAAGGGGACGACAGCAAACATTTACACGGACAGCCAGTATACCTTCGGGGTGGTTCATCATTTTGGGCTCTTATGGAAGGAGAGGGGATTTCTGACATCTCATGGCACACCCATACTGCACGGAGATCTAGTCTCCGCTCTGACTGAAGCGGTTCTCCTCCCCAAACGACTTGCCGTAATCAAATGCCAAGCGCACAAAAAGGTGACAGACATCATTGGACAGGGAAATGCACTGGCCGACATCACTGCCCGAACCACAGCTGAGAATAGGACGACGACTCACATGTACGTGACTAGGTCACAAGCAGAAAAATGGACGGACGCTAGGGAAACTATTAGGGACATCCAAATGGCCAGCTCACCACACGAATTGACTGAATGGGCACGGTGGGATTAAAAGACGATGAAGGCTGCTGGCGGACAAAAGACACGAACAAATGGTTGCTACCCAACTCCTATCTGATCCCCATACTGACTATGGCTCATTCCCCTGCACACATAGGATCTGCCCCTATGACCGAACTTGTCTCCCGAGTTTGGCATAACGATAGAATTGCAGACTCAGCCAAACGATTAGTCCAGCAATGTCTAGTCTGCCTGCAACACAACCCTGGGAAAGGAACTGTCGTACCCCGGGGAGGGTTTGGGGTCCCCAACCATCCATTTGAAGTCCTACAGATGGACTATATCCAGTTAGAGATATGTCAAGGACTGAAGTATGTACTTGTTGTTGTATGCGCTTTTAGCAAATGGGTGGAAGCCTACCCGACGCATGACAACACTGCCATTGCCACTTCAAAAGTACTACTGAAAGAGTTCTTCCCTCGCTACGGCCTTTGTCGTATTTTATGGAGTGACAATGGCCCCCATTTCGTAGCCGAGGTTATCCAGCTTATCCTGAAGGGGCTGGGGGTACGACAGAAATTCCACGCAGTTTTTCACCCCCAATCTGCTGGACTGGTCGAGCAACACAACACCACATTGAAACTAAAACTGGCAAAAATAGTGGCTACCACAGGACTAAAATGGCCAGACGCTCTTCCCCTGGCATTGCTGTCAATGCGTTCCACCCCCACCAAACACCACTTGACCCCTTACGAGGTCGTTTTTGGCCGACCCATGAGTATCTGGTCTGCACCCAAACCGACATCTATTCACGACGTCCCGGACGTCCTAATGTCTGACTATCTGTATAACCTAACTAAAACGCTGTCTGTTATTCATCATCAGGTGCTGCAGGCCATCCCCGATGCTTCCAGGGGCCCCGGACATACCATCCAGCCTGGAGATTTCGTCCTAATTCGGAACTTCCAGCGGGAGAAGAGTCTGGAACCCCGCTGGACGGGCCCCTGGCAAGTTTTGATCACCACCCGAACAGCTCTTCGAGTGGAGGGAAAGCGCAATTGGCTGCACGCACACCACTGCAAGAAGATCTCGTCGAATCTGACAACAACCGAAGGCGTGACCACGCAAGAAGAGCTCCTGAACAAAGATCGACCATCCCTGAGCTGCTACCCAGAAACAGACGCGCTTGAACTGGCAACATATCCCGACCCCACTGTGCCATCCAGAGAAGGGTACAACCTGCGACGAAAGGAGGGAGCTTCGGCTAAATAGACCACTGACTAAGTTTATACTCTCAGAGCGGTGGCCTAACGCTACTAAGGTCGCCAGGAGAGAAGCCAACCGAAGTTTGTGGTTCTGCCCACTACCGAGCCCCCTTGAAGATGATGGAAGCGCCCGATACGAAGATGATGGAAGCACCCGACTTGAAGATGGTGGAAGCGACCGGATATCCAAAGACCCACTACAGAAACCCAAAGACTGACAAAATGCACAGTTCAAAGACTATTGCCTTCTTTGTTACCCTTCTCTTCTGCCTCCTCCTCATGACCACCCTCTGGATCTTGGAAGAAAGCTCACCAGCACATGAGACACTTCTAGCCACTGTACTACCTGTCACCGTGAAGGAACACCACCTGATCTCTCTCTCACCTCAACTCCGAGAAAGACGTAAGGAGTTCTGGAATAACTCCTTCGTACAACTTTTGCACCAGCACAACCTTGCCGCCAATGCCACCAACTGCTGGATCTGCGGGTTGCTTCCGCATGCCACTGGACATTCCATCCCTTTCATCCCCTCACCATTCTCTGTTCATGGCTCCTGCCTCGCCTGGTTGATTCTCCTGCAAGAGAGCTACAGAGATAAGACAATCTCCAGCGAAACCATGTCACACTTTTATCAAGGGGTCTGGCTGAACGAAACAAAAAAAGCGGCTGCACCCTTTTGCCCACTGACGTCCAACACCTCTGTTCACTTGGACATCCCAGCCAAAGAGCGTGTCGAAATGCAGGTGTTCAACAACCCGGCCAGACCTACCTTCTCCTACCTCCGGAAACGAACAGCAGCCACCCTGACTGTGGCCCTATCTGTTGTCAATGTCTCGGGCCTTGTATGCATCGAAGGCCTCGGGACACAATTTGTAGGTCACAGTGCCTGCAACATCACCAGAACCTTGGACACAACTGACCCACCCTCTTTTGTCACTTCTCCAAACATGTACTTTGTCTGCGGTACGAAAGCCTACACCTGGCTCCCAAAAGGCTGGGGAGGTACCTGCTACATTGCCTTCATCCTTCCTCCGACCTATGTGGCATCTGCGAACCACCACCGACAAAAACAAGAGCGAGACATTGAACAAGCCGACTCTGCCGGAGCACAGTTCCTGGACGCAATGAAGGGACTTGTTCCACTCTGGGGTCCAATGGCAAACAGCCGTGCCATCCGACATTTGACCCAGGCAGTTGAAACAACCATGAACATTACAGCTGGCATCCTCACAAATAACACGGCCGAGCTTCAAGCGGTCCGCTTGGTGGCCCTTCAGAACCGCCTTGTTCTAGATGTGGTTCTAGCAGATCGTGGAGGGGCATGCCGCATCATTGGGTCCAGCTGCTGCACCTATATACCGGACAATTCACCCTCAGTGTACAAAGCCATTGAACATCTCCACAGACTTTCCTCAGAAGTCCACCAGGAACAAGAAGAATGGTCGCTTGGCGGATGGTTCTGGAGTACTGTAAAGAACTGGGGGTGGAGGTTGTTTATAATTATACTGATACCCATTGTTGTGTTATGTGGGTTCTGCCCAGGAATTCAATGCCTGCCGCCTTTGTGCTCACTATGTGCAAACTGTATCTGCCCAAAGACTCTGGACTTTGAAAAGGAACGCATGAGAGCATTGTACGATGTCGAGGTTAAGGATTTAATGAAGATCGATATCGACTAGACAAAATGGCTAGATATGTTGAAAAGGGAGGACTGTTAAAATCTGGTTTGCGATGTCAACATTATCGGCGCCATCTTGTCCCCTTTCAGACTCATGCACACTTGCAGCAGCAGCCATTTTTTTGAAAACCATGGTCTCTCTGCCCACTGCCAATAGCCAGCGCGTCTCTCCCCCTCACCCCCCGGCCTCGCAAGCATCCCCCGCGCCCCGACAGCCCCCGGTCTCTCCTGCCTGGGCCATAAACGCACCTCCAGCGCGACCCTGCCTCCGAGCCACATCCCGTGCTGAACCCCTTCACTCTTTCATCTCATTCATAGAACAGGCCCTTTTGATAACCTCTTCCTCCCTGCCCGATTGTCCGGCCTGATCCCAGGCCATCACCTAGCCCAACAGATGCAGTTTATTGCCCCCTACAGTAGGACCTCGCCTCACATCAAAGGAGCGGGGATTAATCAATGCCTTCACACCCCTAGATCCGACCGATCGCCCGCATTCCTGTTCCCAGCGGAATGTCCAGCTGCGCGATAGCCATCATGCTGAGATTTGGGTGGGGACCCCTACTGTAGATATGTGTGAGAACGGGCCTGAACCGGGGATTCCAAAGATGCCTTTTTCGTACTTCAAAGCAATACCACGGATGTCATAAATGTAATAAAGCCATAAACTTGTGTATAAGAGGCCAGGCCTCAGAGATGCGGTTAGAGCACCTTGAGAAGATACCCTGTTGTCTGATTTGACGTGTTCTGCTCCGTCGGAATAAACTCCTGTTTCTTGCCTTCCAGTCTCCAGCGCCTGCCTCTTCATTTGGTAACCTTGAGTTGGGTGAGAGGCGGCTATTGCCGGGCAAACCTTGAAAAGGGGTAATTGATACCCTGCTCGCCTGAGAGTAATCTTCCAATCCAAGACGCTGTTTTTTGATTCTCCGGAAGAGTTGTTTCGCTGGACGGATGAAACGGTGGCGCTCAGGCCACATGCCCAGCCGGGACTGAATCCGGGGTCCTCGAGGGGTTCCTCGCCGGAACGAAGAGTTCCACCGACCAAGGCCAAGAGAAACCGAAGATCTAGATCACGAAAACGGTCGGCCTCTGCATCTGGTGCACAGGGTGGCGGCAGAACTGAAGATTCGGACCACTCTGGGAAGTGACAGTAATATTAACAGGTACTCTGTGCTCCCTGCTTGATGGTATGGCTCCCAGTGATGGGAGGGGAAACGGCGGTGGCCCGGCGAACTGGACGCTGTATTGATGCCTCGCTGACATCTCGAGACTGTGTTCTTTGATTTAAATGGGGTGGTGGAAGTTGGCTCGGGTACAGCTGATTAGGGGCTGTCCCTCTCCTACCCTAGTAGGAGTTGTGTTTTTTTTGGGGGGGGGGGGTTTGTGACAATTGGTTTACGGGAGTTGGGATCCATTGGCATGGTTGGTCTTGGGCCCTCTGTTTTGGGCTTGGGACTGCCCATGCCGCGACAGATGCTTCATAGTTCTGTGAGGTGTAGGGGGGGGGTTGGGAGTATGGACGGTAGGGGAGGGAACAGCGGTTGCTGTCCCTGAAGTTCTTGCATTTTGGGGTGGTGGGGTGGTTTTTGTTGATGTTGGGAGGGTCTGGGATGGGCGGGAGGGGGAAATGCACGTGCTGCTTGTTACAGATACGAGGACAGTGCGCGGTGTGTGGGGATGGCGCAGGAGGCATACTTGTTGGACCTCGATTGACTATGGCTGACTTGACTCATAGACTCCCCGGAGAGTCCCTACGGATAATCACTTGGAATGTCAGGGGGATGTTGGATGCCGTTAAAAGGGGGGCTGTTTTACGTTGGGGGAAGAGGGAGGCTGCTGATGTACTCTTGCTCCAGGAAACTCACATGATGGGCTCTAAAGTACTTAGCTTGCAGAGGTTTGGATATCATCAGGTCTTTCATGCTGGTTTTGTCAGGGGCTCTAGAGGTGTTGCTATTCTGTGTGCACCGCAGGGTGGCCTACGTCCATGAGAAGCAGTGGGCGGATCCTCAAGGCCGCTATGTATTTATCAAGGGTATGGTGGGCACGGAGCCGGTAGTCTTTGGAAGTGTGTATGCTCCCCCCCCCCTCTGCAGTGGGCCCTGTCCGAGAAGCTATTCACGGTGTGGGAAGATATCCCGGAGTCCCTGGCTGTGATTGGGGGTGACTGGAATGAGGTGATGGATGTTAGTGTGGACCGTCAGAGGCAGCAGGGAGTGTTTGCTGGCCCTTCTCCGAGTTCCCCTACCAGGTTGCAGGCCATGGCCGAAGGACTGGGATGGGTGGATGTGTGGCGACATATGCATCCAGCAGCGTGCGAATACACGTATGTTTCTGCGGTGCACGGCTCGTTCTCGAGACTAGATTATATGTTTGTGCCTGGCGTTTGTCTGAGCAGAGTGCGTGATGCTGCGATGCTTCCGAGGGGGCTCTCGGACCATTCCCCAGTATCAATCACGATAGAACTGCTTACGAAGCGGCAGCCTTTCCGGTGGAGGATATCCTCGTGGCATCTCCAGCAGCCCACCTATGTCCAACATCTACGGGCAGCCGTCGCACACTACTGGCGGGAAAATCTGGTGGAAGGTATGGACGTTGCGGTAGTGTGGGAAGCCATGAAACCTACTATAAGAGGGGTAGATATTGCGTGGTGTGCTGAGGCCCGCCGTAGTCGACGGGAGGCGACCACTACGGCTGCAAAACTCGTAGAGGAACTGGAACAGCGGAGTCGGGGTGGAGGGGACGAGGTGGCGATACGGTTGCTTCTCCAGGCACAACGGTCATACGCCTCTCTCTTGATGGATGAGGCTAAACAGGCGTGGCTGGCCACGCGGAGCAGAATATACCAATGGGGGGATAAGTCCAGTACCATGCTCCATAGGTTGTGTCAGCGACGTCTCCAACCGATCATGCTGCCGGGCCTCACTGCTGAGGACGGAGTAACGATTACAGACCCAGCTGAGCTTGCAGCGAGTTTCGCGGATTATTTTAGGTCACAATATGCCCCGCAAGACAGCCTCCACGCAGACGACGTAGCTAAATTTATTGACGACTTGCCGCCTCGGGCGGTGTCGGACGAGGCCAGGAAGGAACTAGATGCTCCCCTCACGGCAGAGGAACTTGGGGAGGCACTGAGCCAACTTAATGCGGGGAAGGCACCGGGTCCAAATGGCTACCCCTGTGAATTTTTTAAGAAATTCCAGCTACTCCTGGGGTCCCATTATCGATGTACTCTGGAGGTTGCACGTGAGCGGGCAGATTGCCTCCTGACTGGCGCCACGCCGAGATCGTGGTCTTCCAGAAACCTGGCAAACCCCCTGACAGGCACGATTCGTATCGCCCCATCTCATTGCTTAATGTGGAAGCCAAAATACTAGCAAAGGCATTAGCGAACCGCTTACTCCCATATATGGTGGACCTAGTCCATCCAGACCAGGCGGGCTTTATGCCTCACCGTGCGACACGACACAACATCCGGCACGCGCAGGCTGCGGTTGACGTGATGGGGAACTTGGGAGACAGAGCGGCTTTGTTCTTAGCAGACATCCATAAGGCGTTCGATTCCGTTAGCTGGGCGTACCTCTTTGCACTCCTGTCTCGCCTCAACCTGGGCCCGGTGTATCTGTCATACATTTCATTGCTCTATACCGATATCACGGCGACCGTTAGGGTCGCTGGGGCCACTTCGGGGGTGTTCCCCATTGGACGGGGGACCCGTCAGGGGTGCCCATTGTCCCCGTACCTGTTTGCTCTGGCCATGGAGCCCTTGGCTTCTTGGGTGCGCATAGATGCCCAGCTCCGGGGTTTTGTCTGGTCTGAGACTCTTTTCGACAGGATTGCCTTATATGCAGACGACGTCCTCTTCTTCCTCACCGACTTGAGTCGCTCGGGGCCCCGAGTGTTAGAAATCATGTGCATATTTGGAGAGGTCTCGGGACTCTGCTTGAATTTAGGCAAATCCACCCTTTGGGTGCTAGGAGGCACGGCGGAGATAGACCCCTGGGCGACGGACTTACAGCAGGCAACCGACGGTTTGAAGTACTTGGGGGTGTTCCTCTCCGAATCCACCCGTATTACGTGGGAGCGCAATATTGTACCCGTGTGGGATAAGGTTCAAGAGGACGTTAAGACTTGGTCCTGGATGCCTCTAACCATTTTTGGTAGTTCAGCGATATTTAAGATGGTGGCTCTTCCGCGTCTCCTGTACCAATTACAGAACTATCCTCATCCTATTCCTCCCCAGTGGTTTCGGCAGGCTAACTCTGCCTTGAGCCGCTTTCTGTGGGTTGGGGGCGCGGCCCGAGTGGCGCTGAAGACGTGCTTCCTTTCCACATATTGTGGTGGCCTGGCCACCCCGGATCTGCTATCTTATTATCAGGCCTCACAGCTGCTCATACTCAATGAGTGGTGGTATGGCGACAGAGGAGATCCGACATACGCTCTAGAGCGCTCATTGATGGGCGATAATACATTACACACGATTCTTTACTCGGCCCGGCTGCGGCGGGCGTTACCGTGCGTCACGAAAGTGGTCTTTGCTGTGTGGCGGCAGGCATTACGTCGCATGGGATGGTGGGGTAGGCTAACCGCTGAGACACCATTATGGTACAATGGACGCCTCCCTGAACTGACAACACTCTCCGGGTTTGATGGCTGGGAAGCCATTGGGATATCAATGCTGGGACATGTCATGTCCGGGACTACTCTTAAGTCCTTTCAGGCACTCAGCGCGGAGTTCAGTATGCCCCAAACCCAGTTCTTTCGTTACTTACAATTCCGACATGCGCTCGCACCCAGCATTGCGGATCTGGACTCGCTCCCTGAGTTTAGCCCCATTGAAGCGAAGGTATTCATGGGAGACCTTGGGGACAAGAAGATCTCTCGCATCTACCAGACGATAGTGACCCACTGCTCTTCTACCCTGCTCCCTCTGAAAGCAGCATGGGAGGCTGACATTGGTCCCCTAGATGAGGATGACTGGAGGGAAGCCCTGGAGTCCCCGCGCGGAACTGCAATAGCGATGCGGCTTCGCCTGATTCAATTCAAGTACCTCCATAGGTCTTATTATACCCGAGAGCGACTCTGGAAGGCTGGACTGATTGGCTCGTCGGAATGTCTGCGGTGTGGTGCGGCTGTGGGTACGCTGCTGCATACAGTGTGGTCATGTCCTAGATTGATTGGATTCTGGAGGGGCGTATGGGATTGCTTGTCTGAGGTTTTGGGCTGGGACCTCCCACGCACTCACCGTTTGGGCTTACTCCACATACTCGATGGAGTCGGTGGGAACATATACAAGCGCCACCTGTTGCTACTAGGACTAATAGTGGCCAAGCGAGACCTAGCCAGAGCGTGGAAGGGAGTCCGAGCCCCCCCCCCCCTGTGTGCATGGAAGGCCGGCCTGGATTATTATATGGGACTGGAACGACCTGTGTTTGAGGCGAGAGGCTGTCCCCATAAACACTTTAAGATCTGGAAGAGGTGGGCGGAGTATAGGGGGTTGCCTCTTGATCCCCCTGTAGCGCATGAAGAAGAGATAGAGACAGTGGTGCCGAAGGAGCCTCATTACTGTGTCATACCTCACGACCAATAACGACTGTGTTTCTCCTACACGTGCATAGGGTTAGGGAGGGATAAGGGGTGGGTAGTGGGGTAGTTGGGCTTTGGGGGTTGTTGGGGGGGACAGGGGTAAGGGAAGGGATTGCTTACTCTGATTTATTCTCCTTTTACTTGGTATCGTTTTGACAAAAATACAATATACTACAATGTTTGGTGGCGCTCTCCTGATTGTGGGGAACCACGTCTTTTGCTCTGCTTCCCTTCAATTGAATAATAAAAATTTTGTTGTGGAAAAGGGGTAATTGATCTGACCTGCTTGGCTTTTTCCACAGTTCAAAGTACAGATTCCTCATCTTGTAAGTTTACCTGGGTATTAAAGGATCCGGAATTCAGCTCTGTGTGAGATTCATCGCACTCTGGAGGTGAGATCGGGCCCCTATATGTTAGGGCCACCTCCTAGCTGACTTCAGTTTCTTTCTTTCCGCACCTGCTCACTCGGATCCGGAGCTACTGAAATCCTGTCACTCCTGACAGAGTTTTTTCCCTCAAATTCTTCAGTGTGCAGACAATGCCACTCCCTAAAACAACAGGGTTTAAACTAGGGGTGGGCAGAATTTGCATAACCGTGTTACGCAAATCTCCGCGAAACGGTAAAAATCTCCACCAACACGCAGAATTGCTTGTTCGCGATGCTTTTTTCCTGTTCGCAATTTCTGTTTGCGTGCTCAGGGGGGAAATATATCATGAACACTCATTTTGAGAAAGCGAAAAAGCACAAACTTCACGAAGTCGCGGAACGCAGGATTTTGGGCAATTTTGCGTTCTCTGCGGAACGCAAAATTACCTAAATTCCGCCAATTCCACGAGCGGAACGGAATTTACCGCCCAGGCCTAGTTTAAACCTTCTCGTGACTCTTACTGACAACAGTCGATGACAGACACCCACAGCTTCAGTTTATGGTGTCTTAGCTTCAAACACAAAATTAGCAAAAAGGCTATCTGTGACCTCAAGGCAAAACTAGCCGTCACCAAACTCCGGAGATCGAAAAAGCATTCACAGAGGCAAAGGCAGAACGGTCCTAGTTGAGGGTGCGGATGTGCTCCCCGGACAGTAATCATTGAGTTCACGGGGCACACGTAAGTCAAGGAAGTTTCAAAAGAAGCATAAAAAATTAAAGTCTGGATCTCCTTCGTCTTTCCACTCCCACCATTCGGAGTCGTGAGATATCCCACGCACCTCTAGGCCATGGAGTCGCACCTCCTCTCCCTGAAGAACAGATCCCGATGCTCATTCCACTACGAACGAACCCCGAACAAACAGCATTGCCACAGCAGCTCCAATGTCAGCAGATCCCTCTTGAATGCCTTCAGGTCCAACGGATCAGAGGGGCCTTCAGTTGGTCTACTGTCGACGTAGCCGTCTTTGACATCGACCTTGCCCCTCAACCTCACCTTGAGACTGATGCTGTCCCCAACTTTGAGCTCTACAAATCCAGCCAATGCCATCCATGACTCCACACTCACATGATACTGCATTTGGCACCACGACCGACGCTACCGGCACATGTAGCAACGCCAATCAGCGTCACTAGCACCAGAAGGAGAGCTGATTGTATTTTCTGATTTGGAGACCCACGCTCTACCATTCTGACCTAGACAGTATGCCCACTCTGAACCAGAATACACCCCACATTATCAATCACACAATCTTGACCTCATCCTGCCAACACAATAAGTCAAAACAACTCTCCTAACAGAGGTCCTCAAGCCCACACAATCCGCTCAGGAGGCTCTACTTCCCTTTAATGAGGTTGGAACTGATGTGCTAGTGGGCACCTGGTCAAAATCAGGATTTTGCCCTCTGGTCAATAGACAGGTGGTGGGGCAGCATAGAAAGCCTCCCCGAAAACTGGGATTCTGGTTGCAACATCGCACCCTGGAGAGTTGTGTCGTTGTGGCATTGACAAGGCATTTGAACACCAATGCATTCCCTACCATCCCGACTGACAGGGAATCATAAAGGAAGAGAGACATTCACCAAACCTCTGTTCTCAACGAGCCTCATTCTTATTGGTAACTACTACATACCTCCTTGCCAGATATTCACATGCATTAGGGGACAAAGTCTTGGATGTCTTCCCAATGGTTTAAGATTACGTCTGTTAAACTTTGCAAAGGCTGATTATGGATAGACAGGATGCAGCAAAGTATTCCATTAATTCTGATCTAGACACTACCAACTGTCTAGGTAGGGCAGTCGGCACCAGTGTGGTGCTTAGTTACATGCCTGAATTTGCTCCAAGAACTTTTCAGCTGATGTCCAACAGTCTCCTATGGACATGCCCTTCAATGGCTCTAGGTTGTTAGGAGCAAAGGTGGACTCTGCCCTGTAGAGGTTTAAAGAGAGTAAGGTCACTATCAACTCTCTGGGCTTAGTTCCACCAGCTCAGCAGTCACCCAACAGCAGCACCGCTTTCAAGGCTTCAGTGTGGGCTCCCAGCGGGGGAAGAGACAATACCTCCTTCAGCAGCAACAGACGTGCCAGTCCTTCCGAGATCTTGGTCTAGAATTGTGCCCACAGCAATACGCTATTCCGAATACCTGCCTGAGTCCCTACAAAACCGCCTTCATTTTCCCTCAGCCATGCATGCGTGTCTGGTGGGAGACCACATCCTAGTCCATCTTCTCGGCCAGAAAATCCTAACCTCCAATCACTGAGTGCTACATATCGCGCATAATGGGTACTTCCTACCTTTTGGGCAGTAACCATGGGCATTCCAACTGCAGTACCACAACTCCCGTAGAACCACTAGTCCATAATCGTGGAGAGGTTTATGCACGACCACAGGATCACTAGAGAGGATGCTGGCATCAGAGATCGGTACTGGCTGCTTTCCAGTTACTTTCTGTTGCAGAAGAAGGATGGAGGATTCCACCCCATTCTAGATTGTTGCCCTGTGAATGCCTTCCTCTGGAACAAAATGTGCCCTAGAACCAAGAGACTGAATTGTAATGCTGGACTTGCAAGATGCAGATTTACACATCTCTGCACTACAGTGTTGAATATGTTACCTGCAGGTTTAGTAGGCCAAGAGTGTTTTCAGTTCACTGTGCTCCTCTTTGGCCTTACCTGCACACCTTGGATGTCACAAAAGTGATGGTGTTGGGCGCAGTCCACATGTAGAGTTTGGGAGAAGCAGGTCTTCCCATACCTCAACAACTGGTTGCTGAAGGCGGACTTGCCTCAGACTATCATAAGCCACCTCCAGACAACGGCCAACCTGCTGACTTCTCTTGGTTTTTCCATCAATTTCACACCTGACTCCTTCATAACAGGTACCCTTAATTGGAGCCGTCCTAAACATTGTACTTTTCTGAGCCCTCACTCTACCTCCACAATCCAGTTCATTCAGGCTATGATCCCTATGTTTCAACCCTTGTCCTGGGTCTCAGTGAGAGTGGTCCTTTGACTTCTGGTATCTTGGCCTCCTGCATCCTGCTTGTGGACCACACCAGGTGACGCATGCGGTCTCTGCAGTGGGATCTGAATTCTCAGTATCAAGGGGACCTTTCAGAATCCATCCAGGTGTCGAAGGAGACTACAGTGTTGGCTGTTCGACTGCGAGTGGGCCACTGGGAGACCCCACTCCTAAACCACCCAAAGCTAACGTTCACGAGGAATGCATCATTGATGGATTGGGGAGGTCATTTGGAAGAAGTGGGGGTCAGAGGCCTCTGGTCTCTGCTAGAGGCTCATCTCGACTTAAACTTGTTGGATTTGCAAGCAATCTGCTTGGCACTATAAGCGTTCCTCAAGGGGGAACGGATGCAGGTTCTCACAGACAAAACAACAGCCATGTTGTATTGCAACAAACAGGGTGGAGTGGGGTCGTGGGTCCTGTGGCAGGAGGCTTTGCTCCATTGGAAGTCGCTGAAATCTCAGGGCATCTCCCTGATTTCGCAGCACCCGGCAGGATCTTTAAACCTAAGGGTGGACAAACTTAGTCAGTGGTGCCTAGCGGATCATGAATGACAGTTACAGTCATAGCTGGCATGAGGCATCTTCCAGGAATAGGGAGAACCCTGGCTCAATCTATTTGCCACTGCAGAGAATGCATAGTGTCCAAGCATTTGTGGTTTGGAGTTCTCAAGGCAGACCTCCTCAGGGACACCTTCAATCTGAATTGGGGATCGGGACTTCTGTATGCCCTTCTGCCATTCCCTCTCCTGCTCAGAGTGCAGAGAAAGATCAGAAAAGACCAGGCTCAAGTCTGCTAAGGAGTGGGCGAGGAGAGTGTGGTATCCAGAACTTTTGACCACAAGCACATGTCCTCAAATTCGGCTTCTTTGGGGGGCACTCTTGTCGCAGCAACAAGGCCGAGTCTTGCACTGCAGCCTGCACAACCTACACCTCCATGCATAAAAACTGAGCAGCAACAGTTGACTGCTTTCGACCTTCCTCCCTAATTGACTGGTGTCATCCTGGCAGTCAGGCGTCCATCTAACGAATCTGTTTACTCAGGAAGCTGGTATAAATTTGTTCTCTGCTGCTCATCCCGACATATCCGACCTCTCAATACACAGTTATCATATGCTCTCTTATTTTATCTGTGTTTAGCCCAGTAAGGCCTTGCTGTGGCAGCAATTAAAGGTTACCTTTCAGCCCTCCTATGTTTACTGGATCAGCCATACCTCTGGAAGTCACCTGTTGCGATACATTTTCTGAATCGGCTGACCCACATGTTTCCACTAACACCTTTTGTGATACTGCAGTGGGACCTTAACTTGTTTTTCACTAGTCTAATGTGCACCTGATTCAAATCCATGCATAGTTGCCCTTTATGCCTTTTAACCATAAAAAAAGTGTTCCTTATTGCAGTCACCTCTGCTAGGCGAGTAAATGAGCTCCAAGCTTTGTGTGTCCTACAACCATACATTTCATTTTTCCCAGACAAGCTAATCCTACTGGCAAAAGCAGGATTTTCTGCAGACGCTAGTCACACCCTTCCATGTAGGGCAGTCCGTTACCCTGCCCATTTCTATGCGCCACTTCATCCTCCTCTGAGGAGAAATGAACTCACTGCTTTCACTAGCTTCACCTCAATAGAGCCCTTACCTTTTACATTGATAGGACCAGAGATTATCAATAGGATGACCAGTTTTTCATCAGATTCTCTGAAGAAAAAAAGGGCATAGCAGTGCAAAAAAGAATTATCTCCCCATGGGTTGTGTTGTGCATTAAGATATGCTATTGACTAATCTAAGAAGACCATAGAAGGCTTGCACACTCATTTCATCAAAGCAAAAGCTGCTACCACTGCGCTTCGATGCAGTGTGTCATTCATCAACATTTGCCAGGTGCTGCGTGAGTGGCCCACCACACATTCACCAAACATTATTGCATAGATAGCCAGATCCTGCAGGATGAGCATTTCACCTAATCTGTGTAGGAAAGTAGGGTCTGCTTCCTATGGTCACCCCCACTTTTTACTTTTGCTTCTCTGGTTTTTGACTTAGATGTGACTGTGGGCCTGCCAACCAGACCCACAGCCAGATGCACTCTCTCGAAATGTACACCATGTACTCTAGGTACATACACAATTGGGAATTGGTTCACCTTGTCAGCCCCTGTAGAAGTGTACCCTAGGTACTCAGGGCGTAGGTGTAACCAAGGCCTACCAGGGGCTGCAGCATGTATTATGCCACCCCTGGCTGGCCACTCAAATAGACACAACTGTCTTATCACTCAGCTGGGGCAAGGTTGTGTAATCACCCCTTGCTTAGGTATGGTATTCCAATACCTACTTATATAGGAGGGAGAGGTGTGGCGCCGCGGCCAGGGCGACTGACGCTGGAATCTGGGGACCACGGTTCGATCCCTGGCTCCGGCGGCAGGTTAGCCCAGCACCATGTGACTCTGGGCAATAACTCGCTTAATCTTCCCGACGGCCCCCAGCGCCTAGAGACCCTTACGGGTGATTGTGCGCTTTACAAATGTGGACTTTATATATAGACACATAGTAACCTATAAGTCACTCCTATGGCAGGCCTTAACAATCCTGGAGGCAGAGTGCTTGGTTATGTGTGAGATGGTGCTCTAGCATGAGATGAGCCTGTCTGCAGCTTTCGGAACCATGTCCTTATAGCTGTTCTATGATATTGCCATACCATATACTCTTAAGTGCATTATGAACCTCGCGGTTAAATGCTAACTCTGGTTTGGCTTTATCAAAACATGTTGTGTAAGGTGTCATACGCTTTGGAATACTACCCCCTCGCCAGTTCTGGCGACGGGAGTAGCATTCCACCCTTCTAGAGGGAGAAGACATGTTGTTGCTGACTATCCCGGTTAAAGTTAACCAGAGCCCCAGCGTCACAAAATGGACGCTGCTGCCACCGACACAAGTCTGACCTCCTGCTGCTGGGAGTCCTTCCAGTCGCGGAGGTTTGGACAATAGGTTTCCTGCCTGGGGAGGTGCGATTACCACCCCAGACAGGACTTTGTGTATTGGGACAGGGAGGGCTGAATAGAATGAGACACTGCCTGGAGCACACTAGGTGCTCCATGCATACCCCAGTTCAAACCGGTTGCTGGGGCACTCCAGCCCCAGCTCTGGCGCGAAACTGGACAAAGGAGAGGGGGTGTAAACACCCCCCTTCCTGGTCCCACCCATAGGAGGGAACTAGTAAATAATCCAGCCCCTTTTAGTTGTATAAAGGTAGGAGCTGAGTCCTGAGACTTTAGATTAATCCTGAATTGAAACTTGACACGAAACTCTGGACCTTCGACATTCTGCTGAAGCTGAAGACTGAAGAATCTCCCTTGTGGCCAAGGAGTGACCACCCTGGGCAACCAGGCACCATCCTGCAAATCAACGGCTTGCTTTGTCGACGTTCCCGCCGGAACCTGCACACAGAGCCTGACAAGAACCAGACTTCCAGACCTCTCTGACCCTCTCTTCACGACTGCAGCATAGCTGGGATCCATGGAGGCGACGAGACACGTGGGACTGGACATCTTGGAAAGCCTGCAACTTGCTACCTGTGCAGCTTCTGAGGTACCCTCGAAGCTGTGCACTGGGGATTGAGAAACCCCGATCCCGAGCTCCATCTGCGACGAAGATCAGCCCCCCACACTCCACGAGTTCTGCGTGGGGCCCTTCTGCTTTTGTACTGCTCGACGCGTTGTCCGGTTGCTGGCCCGTTGGCTAGTAGCCTCTGTGACGACAATCCTTTTGAACCACATCGCTGGTCTGGTTGCTCCAGACTGGCCTTGCTTCCCTGCAAAGGGGAAGTACCTCAGACCTTGCTGGTCTGCACCAGAAGCCTTTGTTGTATCCTTCGTGGGTTGCCTTTGCCAAGGCTCATTGACTACAATCCAGAAGTGGACCCCTCCATCTGCGAGATCCTTCGTGGGACAGTCCGCACCAGCACCTGGTTGTCGTCGACGCCTCCTGGTCCACGTGGCTGCCAAGACAAGCGTCAAGAGAGCACCTGATTGCTCCTCGACCTCATCTGGTTCCTTCCTGGTTCCATCCGGTCACTGGCTAGTGACCCAGACTCTGTCCCCTCTGCTTTCAGGTCCTCTTCACCCTAGATCCACCCTTGGATCCACTCGGACATTTTCCTCCTGGTAGCCTGCAACCCCTTTCTTCAGGTCGCCATAGGATCCAACGACGAAACCCGACACATCTTCACACCTATGCACCCGCCGTCCGTGGGTGAGGTACCGCGAGTACTTTGGTGCTCCCAAGGGTATTGACTATCCAAGTGTCTAAGTCTCTAGTTGTTTCCTCCTAGCTAAACAGGAAGTATCCTAAATCCTTCTAAATCTAACTTCTAAGTTCCCCCTGACTTTGCATTGAATCCCACGTGTGTGTAAAGACACGGCACGCGCCGCCTGTGGGCCTCCTACTTCTAAACTAGTGTTAAGACTGTGTAGCCCCAGCAATTCCCTAGGCCCTAGGCCTTTCCTTTTCTCGTGACGTGGTACTTATACCACTTTCTTAATATATGGTTTGCTTCGCCCCTAGGGCCTAACCGTAAATTGTGCAACTTAACGTATAATAACTAAGTGTCTTGTTATGTGCTTTGGCCTCTGACCTCATAAAGAGTTCAAAGGATTGTGTTAGAAATAAATACATATATATTTTATATATATCCTGTGTGGTGTCCTTTCATTTGATATTCAAGGGGTTACATATGGTAAAACAGCTGGCTTTACACGCCCTCTAGAGTCTTTTAGCCTAAGACTGTTCTGTCCACGCTACCACTAGGATAGCTGGTCTAAAAGGTTGACTTACAACCATCACCATAAGGGTTGTTTGGACTGATGCAAGGTGATCACTAGAATAGTGAACATCATATACCAGGCCAACTTCTCACAATCTGTCCTGCAGAATTTCTTTGTTTGAGTCATTCCACAGTCTCGCCACATTGGAAGGTACTGCTTTGGTATCTATTCATAAGGCGAGGATTCCAAGGTCAGTAGTCTCTATTAGTAGAATAATTGTTACTTCAATAACCCCTTTACTGGTAGAGACTCGGTCTAACTGCAGATTCATCACCGACCCACCCTCCTCCTGATTCTGTGCAATGAACTCAGAATGTCCATTAATAAGGCTTCAATCTATATAGTCTGCACTCTGCCATATTCTGATTTCTATGGCTCTACGTCTGAAGCACGGACAGAGATCAGAAAAAAACTGACATCAGCGTGGAGTTGGAGCTTACATATAAGGGCCCTGATGTCACATCTGGAGCAGGACAAATCCGATATGGATCTGCACAACGCCACCTCCTGACACGCAAGAGAATTGCTATTAAAAGTTCTTGATCCAATATGATGCTGGAAAAAATCATATGGGGAGTAATCTGCAGTCCGATACAGTCTCTACCAGAAAAGGTATCACCGAAGATAAGTAAATTATTTGTTGTCATTCCCATTATTTCCTCATGCCGAAAAAGGACAGAGGTCATCATCATATTTCAGATATTCATCCTCTGAACACCTTCCTACTGAAGGACAAATTTAAAGTGCTCACCATGGCCCAAGTTATGTCTGCCCTGATCGGGGTGGCTGGATGGAATCCTTCGACCCTCAGGACGCATATTTTCCAGTGCCTGTCCTGCAGTCACACTAGAGTTACCTGCAAGTTGATGTATGCCACAAACATTTTCAATTTACTGTGCTCGCCTTCAGCCTCAGCAGTTCCCCAAAGGGATTGTAGTGGTTACGACACACTTTCAGAAGTTGGCGATATCAGCCTTCCCCTACCTCAACGGCTGGCTGTTGAAGGTGGGCTCATCACAGTTATGAACCACCTCCAGATGATGGCGAACCTCCTGACATTGTTGGGTTCACGATCAACATGTTGAAGTCTCACCTGACTCCTTTAATCAGGCTTCCCTTCATAGGAGTCTTTATGGATAAATTGGGTCTTCCTTTCGTCACACAGATTGCCGGACATTCGGGCTATGATCCCAGTGTTTCAGCCTCGATCCTGGGTGTCAACGAGGATCGCTTTGAAGCCTTTTGGCCTTCTGCATCATGCTCGTCTACTGTGCTTGCCGGCATGTGCGGACTCTGCAGTGGAATCAAAATCTCAGTGGACACAGCACCAAGGGTACCTGTTGAATTCCATCCCGGTTTCATTGGAGACTACAAAAGATTTGCAGTGGTGGCACCTCAACTGCAATTGAACCAGCCGTGGACCTGTCTCCCTTTCCTTCCTACAACTGACTGTGATGATGGATGCATGGCTGCTGGGTTGGAGAGATCATATGGGAGTGGTGGAGGTTAGAGGACTCTGGTCTCTGGCAGAAACCCAACTCTACATCAGTCTTTTAGAGTTGCGGAGACTCAGTCCAGCTAGAGTGGAGCACAGGACTTTTGTATGCCTTTCTAGCTCCGCCTCTCCTTCCCCCGAGTTCTGAAGAAGATTAGGAATGACTGGGCCCAAGTCATCCATAGAATTGAGAGGTGTGAGGGGAGTAAGGAATATGTAGTTAGATGCAGTATCCACCAGAAAGACTCTTACCAAAAATAAGTAACGTGTTCATCCAGGACTGCCAGAGCACTGCTTTTCCCATCACTTGCTATGACTTTGGGTAAGCTAGTTTGTTGTTACATCCACAGACGTAACTATGCTGTTACAGTTTTTGAGATTAGAACTACTGCACTTTTGTAGGTGGTGGTGACAATACAAATTGTCCTAGACCAATATCCCATTCCTTTTCCACCTTAATATTTTCCACCATTTCACCAATTGCCCTTCCTTCCTGGGTTAAGCTTTCAAATGATTAGGTTATGAAATCTATAATTTAAGTTTTCCTGATTTTTTTTTTTTTTTTAAACTGCAATCATTGAGCGTGTTCATTTATTTCCAATTGTTCTAATTTATTTTTAGGATACGTTTCCATTTAGGTGAGATTCACTGTCTAGAAAGCTGTCTTTAACTCCCCTGCTACATTTGGTGCTAAGAATGTAGCTCTGTGTTTTTCTCTCATTCATCTGCTCGAGGTCCTATTATTTTTTTTCAGGAGAAATATTTACAGCCTCATGCGGTACATATTTCTGAAGAACCATACACTTCTTGGAGGCCTGACCATGCACTAGTGCATAACCGTTCCAGTTTGGCTTTCAGATCTATTTTCTATCGTCATATTATTTACTGGATCTTGAAGGAGAGGTTCGGTCAGTTAAACACAAGATTACTGGGATACTTTGTCCATAAAACAATTATTCAATAAAACGTTGTTAATTACGTTGCACGCATGCAATTTTAAAAGCAACTACAAAACGTCCCAGGCAATTGCCACATCTATAAAATTCATGTCTCTTCAAAGCTGTATCTTGTAACATTGTTTATAAATAATGGCTTTAAAAAATATCTGACGGGTACTTATTAAAACTGGACAATCTATTAACAGGTATATATGTGTACGTTTTGCAAAGGTATTCCATATAGATAATCCAAAATTCAGTATTACCTTTGAACGGAATTCAGGATTATTATACAAAGGGGTGCAATCGGAAGTTTAACACATGGAGTCTCAAGTGGCAGTCTTGTACTTCTCTGGTTCCTATTGGGTACATAAAGTGGACTGGATCAGAAATGTAAGACTGTGCAAGATTATTGAGGGATGTGCATGTTGCATCCACGTTTGAAACACCTTTTTTGTTAAACAATGTCCCAAGGGATCTTTCTCCTAGTTATAGTAATATAGGGGCATTTTATCAAGAAACGGCGTTAAAATTATCGCCGCTTTAGCGGCAGGAAACTGCCGCTAAATCGGCGATAATGGGCTTGATAATATGCCCTTGTACATTCCCATAGAAGCCCATGTTCTCGTGTGAACATGGGCTTCTATTGGAATTCTCAAGGGCAGATTATCAAGGCTATTATTGCCGCTTTAGCTGCAGTTTTCTGCCACTAAAGCGGCGATAATTTCAACCCCGCTCTTGATAATATGCCCAATAGTCTATCTTAGTTTACTCATAGATGAGGTACACATATATATTTTGGTCCCTCTGCCCCCAACAAATCTGTGAGGTACATGTAAAAGTGGTCGGAGTCTGGTGTGAACTGTAGGAAAAATCTCAAAATATCACTCATTTATCAGTGAATTGCTTTCATTATATCTAAGCCACAAATGTCACTCGAAAAAGAACAGGTTCATACATTCGGTGCATATTTATTTAGCACATCTTAATTTATAAACTGCGTAAATTTCAAACAATACGGTAGAGGATATTGCAATGAATGCATTGACAATATAAACTTAGAAGCAGCACATTTCTGGACAATAGATGCATTCAAATATGTCGACGCGCTCACGGTGCATAGAGAAAAGGTATTTAGAGGGGATGGGTGTGTGGGGGTAAAGGTGGGGACCGGGTAAAGGTGGTGTGACTGAGTTATAATCACAGTGAAAAGTGAGAGCCTTTACAGTCTATATACAGATCCATGGGTTCCAAAATAATCTCAAACATAGGTTCCGTAGTCATCCATTATTGAGTCCTATGTTTGGAGCGATAAGCAGTATCGGTTGTCGACGTTTCGACCCCTAAAGGTAAGGGTGATTCAGAACCTCAGGCTGGGGTCTTCATCAGGACGTGAGGTGTGGCAGGAGCGCCTATAGGTAATGCGAAAATAATGAGTGTATCTAATATTCCGATAAACCATTTGATGCACTCGAACTAAAGTGAAAAGTTACCTACTTCGCATGGGGCCCGTGTGGACCTTAAGCATTTGGACCTTCCAGGGTTCCTATGTTGTTTGAAAAGCCTGTAATTAAGTAAAAGGATCATGGTTACAATGGGCTGTCCAACCTGTGGATGAGGCACCAGTGTAACAAACAATTTAAAAGCAAAAGGGGGAGCACTTACTGGGAGCTTTTCAAAAAATCCGGTTCAATTACGTCGGATTCTTTGGCCCACTGGACCGGCCGGTCCGTGAAGGAATTCCGTGTATCTCTGAAAATGAAGTAGAGGATCCATCTCAATACTTAAGATAGATCATTGGTTAAACGCTAAAGCCGCATTTGATTGCTTAATAATTGCGCGGTTTTAGGCGTAGGCTAAAAGAGAATAAAGTGAAAGGGCCATCATACTGCACAGTCATAAAGGTATCCAATGACCACTGGGTATCGGTGCGGTGTGGCATGGTGCTCCAGACGTAGTGTGGACAGTGTCTGGTTAATTGCCCTGAGAGGCGCTCACCCAAAACGCCGGTAATCGCAAGTCTAAGACGCGACTATTTCGAAATGCGGTGGGGCCGTGCAGGAAAAGAAAAACCGCACCTCCGGAGTAGGTGACTCTCCGTCAGATATGTTGCGCGTTGGAAAGGAGCATACTATAAGTTGTACGTGCAACCCTCTGTGGCCCGGGGAGACGCGCTGAAGAGCGTCAAGGGCTCACCTGTTTATTCGCAGGGCTAGTCCGTGTCTTGCATCTCCTCCGGCTGTCAGCAGCGAAAAGAGCCGCCTCGAGGTGCCGGCGCTAAATGCTGCTTGGGGGCTCGCCGGGTTCTGGCCAATCACCAGCGAGTGGCCCAGGAAGTTGGGAAAAAGAGTTTTCCTTGTTGGGTCTCATTGTCTGGTACAAGGGGATACACAGCGTATTCATGTACATTGATATTCTGCCAGTGTAAGTACATTCAAAATAGGGAAAGCACGTTGGTTAGCTAACGGCTACTTAGTGGATAAGTGGATAAAGTCATGTAATGTGACAGAGTCAATTGAACACGGGTGATATTAAAACGATGACACAGCATAGCGATGTGTACATCCACGTGGGAGACCAAACTATTACGTGACTAAGGAGCAACATGGCCAAAGCTGCATCTATTTGCACAATGAAATCACAGTAAAAACAGTAGATATTCACAAGGGCCACTAAGGAGACTCAGCCCGGTGCAGTCATCACTCGGCGACAGGCAAAGCAGTACAAAATTGTGTGCCTAAATTGCATGCTGTAATCATTTAGGTTGCAATAGAGAAACCCTGTAAGTATCTAATGGCTTATTGTCTAGGTAGATTCACGATTTGAGATGAAGATGCCATCACTACAATCTGAACTAAGACAGCAAATTATTGTGCAAAGACAATTATACCATGTACATTTGATCATATGCCTTAACCCAATAAATACATACATCATAAATCGCATGTTGTAATGATTTAGGTTGCCTCAGAGAAACCCTGTATATATCTAATGGCTTATTGTCTCGGTAGATGAAGATGCCATCACTACAGCCTGAACTCAGACAACAAATTATTGTGCAGAGACATTTATACCATGTACATTCACTCATATGCCTTCACCCAATACGTATATCCATCTGTGATATGCAAAACAATTCAAAAACATTGGCCTGGCGTGCCCTTCCCCCAATCAGTATATCCATCTGTGGTATGCAAAACAATTCAAAAACATTTGCCTACCGTGCTCTTACGGCCAACCCCATGTTGTGATTGTTTGGGTTGCCATACAGTGAGATAACCAAGTGGTTCATGAACTTGATGGATTCAACAGTTAAACTCGGATACTCCATGATTTGTCATTCCCGGGGCTGGGTCTGAAGTATGTTTTCTAGTTCAGTCTGGATCTAGAAGGGCCATCTGGGAGAATGTGGTTTCCAGTTCATTTAGGCCCTGCTGCACAGAGTTAAAAGATTGCATCCATTTACATTCACGCACATTGAGGATGGAATTGAGATTGCCACCCCGTGGGCCCAATGTAATTTTCTCAATGACCACCCACTTGAGTGATTCAGGTGTATGTGAGTGCTCTTGGAAATGCTCTACAAGAGGGGCTCCCGCTGTTTTACACCTTATCCTGCTGCAGTGTTGTAGCACACGATTCTTTATCTTTTGTTTGGTTTGGCCTATGTAAATCATTCCACAGGGGCAGAAGATTGCATAAATCACCCCCTCAGTGTTGCAATTCGTGAATGACTTCAATGTCACCGTCAAACCATTGTGTGTTACAGTTCTAGTCTCTAGGCACAGTGGGCAGGCCTTACAGTTTCCGCATTTGTGGTTGCCCAGGATGGCAGGCAGGTTCCACATTGATTGTATCGTGGGGGCTGCCGGGCTGTCCAGCATGGAGCAAACTACAGAGTCTCTAATGCTCTTTGCTTTTCTGAATGCATGCATGGGTAGATTGGGCATCTGGAGGGTCTCTGACACGATGTTCCAGTGTTTGTTCACAATCCTGCGTACTGCATTACTTTTACTACAGTAGGTGGTCACGTAAATCATCTTGTCCTCCAATGGTTGGCGCACCTTCGGTGTCAGCAAGGAGTCTCTATTACTGAACCATGCCCTTTTCCGTGCCCTTTTGACCAGTCTCTTCGGGTATCCTCTTTCTGTGAGTCGGAGGATGAGTTCATCCGATTCGTGGAAATAATCATCCTTCATCGTGCAGTTCCTCCGAATCCTTAGGAACTGTCCGAATGGCAGGTTGTCCCGAAGGGCCCGGGTGTGGTGGCTGGAGTACTGCAGCAGCGTGTTTCTTTCTGTCGGCTTTCTGTACAGGGTGGTAAAGAGGAGTCCTTCACTTTCTTTAATGGTTATATCTAAAAAGTCAATCGATTCATTACTGCATGTGCTGGTAAACTGGATGTCACTTGATTGGGTGTTAAGCCAGTGCGTAAAGGCCTCCAATTCTTGCTTGTCACCTGCCCATATGATCAGTATATCATCTATATACCTACGATATTCCAAAAATTTTCCATGATATGGATTGGTTGGACAGAGAATCCTGTGTTGTTCATACTCATTCATAAAGAGTATCGCCAGATCCTGGGCAAAGGCCGCCCCCATGGCTACTCCTTTCATCTGCATGAAGAAATCATCTTGGAATATAAAGAAGTTTTTGGTCATTGCAATCTCAAGCAAATCAGTAATAAATTCCGTGGGGACTTCTGCTGGTTGTGGTCTTGATTCCAAAGCCCTTCGTATAGTTGTCAAAGCCGGTTCTTGGGGAATGCTTGTGTATAAGGACACGATGTCCATAGTTACCAAAAGTTGTTTCTCTTTGTCAAATGGGCGTTGGTCTATCAGGTTGATCACCTGCATCGTGTCCCTCAAATAAGTAGTGGTGGCTTCTGCCAAGGGCTTCAGGAAGACATCAATGTATTTACAGAGGGGCTCAAGGATGGACCCACACCCTGATATAATCGGTCGTCCAGGTGGTTTCGTGGGGTTCTTGTGGACTTTGGGTAGAACGTAAATCGACGGTATCCGCGGTTGGTCCACATTCAGGTAAGCATGTTCTTTCTCAGAGAGGAAACCGGCTTCCTTTGCTTTGGCCGTGATAGCGAGGATCTGGCGTCTGATCTCGTTGGTGGGGTTGGTTGTTAGTCGCCGATAGCTCACATTGTCCCTCAGTTGCGAGTATATCTCTTGTTTGTAGTCCTCCGTCCCCATGATGACAATTGCTCCGCCTTTGTCCGCCGGCTTGATGACCAGCGATTTATTGTTCTTGAGGCCATCCAGCGCTGCCCTTTCACTCTTAGAGATGTTGTGTCTTACATATGGCCTTTCCTTCCACATCTTGAGTACATCATTCATCACAAGGCTTTCGTAAGTGAGAATCCGATGATTAGTCATGGCAGTGTGGGGTGTAAAGGTGGAGGGCGGCCGTAGGTTGGTGAACGATCTAGTTTGGGTGAATGGTTTGTTTAGGAAAAAACTCCGCAAGCGAACCTTCCGGAAGAATCTGGTCAATTCCGTTTTGATGGTGAAGAGATTCCCTTGTGAGGTTGGGACGAACGAGAGGCCCTTACTCAGGACTCCTGTCTCTGCAGGGGATAATGTCTGCTGAGATAGATTCATAATGGGGCTTAATCTGGTTACCAGCGGTAAGTCTTCTTCCGTGTGCTGATTTCCCCGTGGTTGGCCTGCTGGAATCTCACCTGCTTGCTGTTGTAGCCTTGCTGCCTCGAGTCGTCCCAGTTCTGAGGGTCCTGACCTCTGTTCGGTCGTCTGTTCCATCCACCGCCTCTCCCTCGGGGGGGTCTCCATGTGTCGTTCTCTAAAAAAGGTTGTTGTTGTCTGTTGGAGGGATCCTGTGCTGGTTGGTGCCATTGCTCTTGGTTTTGGTAGTTGCTTGGTCCAGCCGTGTCGTTATCACTTCCTCCACTGTACGAGGAGTCTGAGAAGTTGGTGTATCTTCTCCCACCTCGTTGACCACCCCGGTAGCCCCCTCTGCCTCTGTAGAAAAAGCGCCCCTGATTGTCCTGCTTGAAATAATCCTCAGCCAGGTAGGGGTAGGTTTTTTTCTTGTTGTAATATTGTATGTCCTTTGCTAGTTTTTCCAATTTTTTGTTTTGAGTTTCAACATCAAAGTCTTTTAATGTTTTCTTTAGGCGGTCAAGAGTGTCTTTAGCGCTCGCAAATGCTGAGTGGCTCGCAATCTCTTTCTTTAGTTCTTCAATTTCCTTGCTTAACTGTTCCACCTGGTCTCGTGCGGTCTCTACCCCAAGGACGATCCAATGGCGGGAACAGTTATTCGCCACAAAGCTGAAGCCCTCCTTGAATTTTGGATTATCCACAAAGATTGCTGGCTCGTTGCGGACCTGCAGTCCCGTGGGTATGACGTTGGCCCTAAAGTATCCAGTGAGCAGATGGCCATGTAATTTGGTGCGTACTAATTTCTTCTCGAGACGTTCGAGTTTATTGATTTTCTCATTGAGTGAGAAATCAACTGTAGTGGTGTTGGTTGAGAGAAAAGCTGTCCCTGTGTCTCCCCCGATTAGCTCTCTAATGTGATCCTCAGTGTAAGAGAGGGTTTCAGACTGAAGCATGATAAAGCCCTCAATCAAATATAGTACATAAATGTCAATAAATTAATAGAAAAAACCCTCGCAAGACAGCTCTTGCACAGAGAGTGGTGAGTTACAACGGGGTAGACCCTAAGAACTCCCTGACCTGGGTCAGTTAATCAGGTACATGTAAAAGTGGTCGGAGTCTGGTGTGAACTGTAGGAAAAATCTCAAAATATCACTCATTTATCAGTGAATTGCTTTCATTATATCTAAGCCACAAATGTCACTCGAAAAAGAACAGGTTCATACATTCGGTGCATATTTATTTAGCACATCTTAATTTATAAACTGCGTAAATTTCAAACAATACGGTAGAGGATATTGCAATTAATGCATTGACAATATAAACTTAGAAGCAGCACATTTCTGGACAATAGATGCATTCAAATATGTCGACGCGCTCACGGTGCATAGATAAAAGGTATTTAGAGGGGATGGGTGTGTGGGGGTAAAGGTGGGGACCGGGTAAAGGTGGTGTGACTGAGTTATAATCACAGTGAAAAGTGAGAGCCTTTACAGTCTATATACAGATCCATGGGTTCCAAAATAATCTCAAACATAGGTTCCGTAGTCATCCATTATTGAGTCCTATGTTTGGAGCGATAAGCAGTATCGGTTGTCGACGTTTCGACCCCTAAAGGTAAGGGTGATTCAGAACCTCAGGCTGGGGTCTTCATCAGGACGTGAGGTGTGGCAGGAGCGCCTATAGGTAATGCGAAAATAATGAGTGTATCTAATATTCCGATAAACCATTTGATGCACTCGAACTAAAGTGAAAAGTTACCTACTTCGCATGGGGCCCGTGTGGACCTTAAGCATTTGGACCTTCCAGGGTTCCTATGTTGTTTGAAAAGCCTGTAATTAAGTAAAACCATGATCCTTTTACTTAATTACAGGCTTTTCAAACAACATAGGAACCCTGGAAGGTCCAAATGCTTAAGGTCCACACGGGCCCCATGCGAAGTAGGTAACTTTTCACTTTAGTTCGAGTGCATCAAATGGTTTATCGGAATATTAGATACACTCATTATTTTCGCATCACCTATAGGCGCTCCTGCCACACCTCACGTCCTGATGAAGACCCCAGGCTGAAGTTCTGAATCACCCTTACCTTTAGGGGTCGAAACGTCGACAACCGATACTGCTTATCGCTCCAAACATAGGACTCAATAATGGATGACTACGGAACCTATGTTTGAGATTATTTTGGAACCCATGGATCTGTATATAGACTGTAAAGGCTCTCACTTTTCACTGTGATTATAACTCAGTCACACCACCTTTACCCGGCCCCCACCTTTACCCCCACACACCCATCCCCTCTAAATACCTTTTCTCTATGCACCGTGAGCGCGTCGACATATTTGAATGCATCTATTGTCCAGAAATGTGCTGCTTCTAAGTTTATATTGTCAATGCATTAATTGCAATATCCTCTACCGTATTGTTTGAAATTTACGCAGTTTATAAATTAAGATGTGCTAAATAAATATGCACCGAATGTATGAACCTGTTCTTTTTCGAGTGACATTTGTGGCTTAGATATAATGAAAGCAATTCACTGATAAATGAGTGATATTTTGAGATTTTTCCTACAGTTCACACCAGACTCCGACCACTTTTACATGTACCTGATTAACTGACCCAGGTCAGGGAGTTCTTAGGGTCTACCCTGTTGTAACTCACCCCAGCAAATCTGTGAGCTGATTCACCACAATGTCCTTGTACTTGTTAGGGACATGGGGGAGAATTTGTATGATTTTTCTAGATGGTGGAAGCAGCTACTCACTGCACCACTGGTTGGGCTTTTAGTGGACATTCTGAGTCAAAAGGGAGGCAAGGCTGATCTGCCCTTACAGCAGAACACGAGCACGGTCTTGAAGTTGCTAAGTTGAAGTTAATTCTCAGACACCCAAGCCTGCATTCTTAATAGTATATGCTACAGTGCCAACGTCATGGTTTTATCATTGAAAACGAGATACATACCTATGAGTCATCCGCATGACACCAGGCAATAACAAGTTGCTCAGGGAATAAACAAATCCGCAAAAAAGTGTATCCTCCCAAAAAATGATCAGAATCCCCAAATCTATTAATTTTAGACAGGAACAGTCTCCTCTGTGTTGTGGCATGCAACATCATTGGGCCCCGCCCACATTTGTGAAAGTTGTTTCACCCAGATGGGCTAAATCACTAATGTGGGAGCCCTTGATATTTAGAACACTGGACGTGGGATCCAGGAGAAGTATAACATGAGAGTATCTATTCGGTTACATATTTCTGAAGAACCATAAACTTCTTGGGGTCCTGATTGTGCACTAGTTCCAGTTTGGCTTTACGAGCTCCACGTTGCGTTAATTTTATGGATGCTTGGATGGGAAAATTCTCTTACCCATTCAGGGAACCCTGGTTGTAGCATTATCTTCCTTCCTTGAGCTTCTCCGGTGGGAGGGGGCTTCTATAGTTTGTAAGACCATTGTGGTCTGAAGTTCTGCCTCTTATTTGCTCTTAACGAAATGACAGCCCTTCTCACTATTCTGGTATGTAAATCTTTTATTGGACCTGTACCCCTGATAAAGTTAAAAACATTGAAGAATGCCGATGGAGCGCTTATTACTCCTTTTTCCAAATCAAGACTACATGTTTCAGCCATAAGTAAGTCCGGTTGGTCCCTCTGCTTTCATCAGGACTAAAGGAGCCCTACTCCACCTTATCGATTTTGAAACTCGGGTGGGTTCAGGTGCCACACTGGATTGGTGCATGAAACACGCAGTCACACTCTACATACATACATACATACATACATACATACATTGGAGAGTATTCATGTTTCCCGTTGAGAGAGTAAAATGATTCCTGGAGGTAAATCATGAAGGACAATTGTGCAAACATTCATCATGCAATAGTGCTGTGCTTTGCACAGTAAAATCCACCCCCTTGTGCAAGGCCTTCGGCCGTGTACAGCAACAGTTGGGTTTAGTGCTTGACCTGCTGCACGGCTGTCTGCTCAAGCCCTGCACCCAGCCCCTTCCCACTAGCCAACCCTGCTGCAATTGGCTTTTGGCTGTGCGTAAGAAGGGTTGGTTGCAATGCCTGTACCCATCAGTGCTCCTCAAAGGTTATGGCCGTGCACAGTAGCGGTAGAGGACAGGGTATGTGCCCAGCTGTCCGCAGCAAGCATCAGCTGCATGTAGTCTTCGGCCATGCTCAATGGGGGATGGGCCCTGGATCTGGCCTGGTGACTCTGGGTACCCACAGCCTGTGCCCCGGGATCAGACATTTGTTATACTGCCTTCCCTTGCTTGTGGAATTTTTCTCCACAGTGCAAAAGTCGAGAATCATAACAGATTCACAAACCATTCACAAAATGGTGGTTGAATCTGGCATCTAAAATGGCTTCCCACAGGACTGCTATCTCTTTATGATTTGCCAATGGTGCCGATTCCTACAGCTTTGGCTGTTAGGAGCATTCAACTTTCCTCTGTGCATCCTAGCCCTCCCCGGGATGGGACACCACCGAGGGTGGCCATTCATTGCTGTGGACATTTTTTCCACAGCGCAAAAATTAATAAATAAGAATCAATTTGTGATTTTCTAAACAGCTGCAAAAAAAATGTAGGTCCCTATCCAGCAAATCACAGGGTTTGAGAGTCACGACTCACAAGTTAAAATGGCAGATATATACAAATGTGTTAACACTTTTGATGCCTGGTCAGAAACTTTTTAAAACTTTAATGTCTCAAGAACTACTGAAAGATTAGGCATGTTGCATCTCTGCATGTCTGACTGAGCTAGTGATTTGCCAAATTGTGTGCAAATCAAAATAACTTTTCGATGGAAAGTGCGTCTCAACCATTCCAGTTTTGTTCTGTGTTCCTCTTTGATACAGAGGGTATATTTCAGTGAGCCCATGAGTGCTCGCCTCGGCCTCCCTATTACCTTGATGCCATTAAGTTGTGACATGTTACTGAGTGGTAACTCGGTCGGGCAGGTATTTTTGAAGGCCTCTCTTTTGGAAAGAGGAATTTGTGGTGTGATCACAAACAGTAACGCTTCACATCTTGACTGTTTGTACAGTAATCAAAGAGACTTTTGTGCGAAAGAATCGCTACATTAACATATACAGGGGCATATTATCAACACATTGCGATAAATACCGCAAAGCGTTGTTATTTCTAACGCTGGCTATCGCTGGATTTCAACGCCGAGATAGCGCATTATTAACAACGAATATCTCTGAGGCGTTATGAAATTCAGCAATAGCGGCAAAAAGTAACATTATCGCTTGAAAATCCGAGATAAAAATTGGAGACAAGGAAATCCTTGCTGATATGCTCCTGTGACCTTAACCCTGCAATCCAACTCCCATTATGTAGATGCCTAAATCACCTTTAAAGCAGGTGTTAAAATCCTGCGATAAGGTGGCTTAGCGCTATAATTCTTGTCGCTAAGCGGGTCTGCTGAAGGCTTGTAAATAAAGCAAAGCCTTGTTAGCGACTATTTCCTTGTTGTTTTGCTCCGTAACGCCTACTTTGCATGTCATTAGAGATGGCATGCAAGGCGATAAAAAACAGGAGCAAAACCATGGAAACTAGCGCTAACAAGGCTTAGCGCAAGCTTGTAAATAGGGCGATGAAATTATCGTCGATTTTGAGACAAAAAGTGCCGCTAATTCGGCGATAATGCCCTTGATAATATGCCCCACAGTTTTATACCTTACCTCGTCTTCCAGAAAACATACTGTCTCCTTACAAAGTTTACAACCGTTGAATGAGTATGTATACTACAGATAGCACACTTTGCTGTCGGAGGTTAATGTGATAGATATTTTAACATTTTCACGCCGTTAGAAAAGCGCCTAATATATTCTTGATCTCTGTGAAAATAGAAAAAAATAATCGTTGAGTGGAAGGAAGGTTTTGACTTGATGCAGTGTGACAGTGTACCTACAGTGGAAAGTAAAACACAGCGCGAGCCCGAAATAATGAGCAAAGCGTGCTTCGTCTTTACTTTGTGGTTTACTCTCTCTAAGAGATCACGCTCTTCTTACACAGGAGACACTGCAATTCTCCCCAAAAGTTCCTCAACGGCAAACACAAGCTGCATTTTTTGTGTGTCGTTTTCCTGTTCCGTTGTAGAGGCCTGGAGTGTACGCCTCTGTGAAGCGGCGGGAGGCGGGCGCGGGCGCGCGGTTTCTGTGCGGCTGCACGCGTTGTCATTAGCCTGGCAGCCATCAACTTTCGACGGAGCTTCGTAAATTAATGTGTTTCAAAGACTGACTCTGGGAGCTGCGCAACATAGGCCCCTGTGGCGCAGGAGGGCTCCCAGCACTTCAGGGGGCCCCCTACCCTTCGTGGGGTCCTCATTTAGCCCAAAGCGGATGGATATGTGTGAGATATTGGAGGTTTGGGGGCTTATCACGTTCTGCATTCTAACATGTTGTGCTGTACCACAACCACGCATGTGTCAGGTTTCTGAGAGGATACCAGTGTCTGCCTCGCTATTTGCTCAAGGCTGGAGTGCAGTGGGCTGTGTTGCTTGTAACAATTCTATGTATTCACTCCTTACACAAAAGGGTACCCCCATATATAATTTACGGTTCGGAAAAGGGGGAAGAATTGCAGCAATCAGCATTGACACTTTCCACGTACCCTATCTACATTCATCAATGGACTTAATCCCACGTGCAAAGACCCCAAAAAAATCATTTACAGATTTACTTCATTTTGCATGATTACTTTTTTATCAATCTTTCTTATTTTCAATGCCTAACACTCATACATAGATTCACAAACAATACTACCATAGATTCAAAAATCATGGCAATACAATGTGCAACAATATGATCGCCCCTCTTAAAATCACTATGTTTCACTAATATGCCAGTCCCATGCATTTGATATACACAAGTATTTCAAACTCCCAGAACAAAAAATCTTGAACAGACAGCAAAGCAGACCATTGATTCTCTAGTGGAAGCCAGCACACTGACCGAGACTTGAGACTGAAAGACTGAAACATAAAAGGTACAGTATGGTATGTATTGTATTGTGTGCAAATTAATCAAGTTTTAACAGCACTATGGCGCAGAAGGAACCAGCCCAGAAGAAATCGTTGGCAGGCCAAGGGGTGGTAGGGACTCTCGATGCCTTCCTCCAGAGGGCTGAGTCAGTCCTAATTCACGAAATTGCCCTCACCGAGCACAGACTTTCTCTTGAACCCCAGCTCCCTTTCTTACAAACTGATACTTCCGGTTGCACAAACACGGGTGTGCATACTAACACAGGTTCCTCTATTAAATTCCCTTCACTCCCAACAACGGCCATTTCTCCCACTCAGGTCCCGGTGCTGAGTGCTGCTCCCCTTACAAGTGAAATGGCCATTAGATAAAAAATACATACTAGAAACCAATTAAGCAAGACTACACATGGGGGCAGTCGTTTACCTCAGTCAACGAATAGGAAAGGATCAGGTCCAAGTAAACAACCATATCCTCTATCCAAAAAAGGGCGTAGTGGTGTAGTAAGTGAGGCTGTTGAGGAAATGGAGGACATAACCGGAAATACTGTGATTAACATTGCTTCCTCTCTGTTACTGTTAGCCTCCATGTCAATTGTTGATAGTGAGGGGTTTTGGTCCAAACTGGGCGACGTTCTATCAGTTTTACTGAATCCACTAATACAAAAGTTGTCCAAATTGGAAAAAGAAATCGATAAACTATCAAGTATCGTTTCTTTAGACACGCAGAGGTAGCCAAACCCAAATATTACCCACTCTTTTCAGTCAACCCAGGTTAGACCAACCTCCCCCAAGCCTGTTCAGCATATTGGGTCTATTTGTAGCTCTAATAATGGACCCACCAAAATCGGGTCAGGTACTGTCATGGCTTTCCCTGTGGTCTCCCCCAAGTGCAAAGATTCCACCTGTGCGGGGGGAACGCCAATGAGGGCCACAGACCTAACCAACACCTCAAGATCACATGAACAGTGCCAAGACACCCAGAAAACATCTCTCCCTAAAATGCACAAACATGTTCGCTCTGAGGAAATACAGTTCCAAAGGAATATGGGCGCCCATAAAAAGCCAGGAAGAGAACTCATATAAAATGATATACTTGATCTACCCTCAGAAGCCATGCCTTAGGCGTGGCTTGGACGGCAATGTGGACAGTCGTCTGAGTCCACTCGCTCCGCACCCTTAAGGTTAACTAAGGCCATAACTACCCGCCAAACAAGTTTGTTCTGATTAAGAGAGCAACTTTCAAGCATGGGAAGAGAGAGGCTACAATCGGAACGAAGGATCGCATGACAGGAACAGCGCGATCAGCGATATCGGACCACGAAGCCCCCGAGACCTAACAACAGAGAGACGACAAAATGGCGCCCAGTGAGTCAAGGAAGGGAGCCCACCGCGGACACCGAGCCGAGTGAGGCAAAAGAAACAAAGAGAGGAGGCGAGCCAAGCACCATCACCCACTACCCCCGTCAGAACCCAAGCGCATCGGACGACCGGGGCGAAAGCAGAGAGGCAAGGCGGAGGGGGAAGACGGAGAAAGGAGGGTGATCAAGGCAGGCGGAGAAGCGGAGGAGTCACCGAGAGGCTCGCAGTGAGAGACGCTAAGCAGCGAGAAAGCCCCGGTGTCTTCCACTGCTTAAGGGCGTCTTTCGGAACAGGGTCTGGCGAAATCGAAAGCGAACCCTACACATGGGCGCCGCCATTACCGGAAGCCAGGAACAGTAAACAACAAGAGCCGGAAACACCGGAAGTGGTGAACGCCCGAGAGGTAGCGCGAAGGGGAACTCTCTGCACCATCGCCACTCTCGACAGCGCAGCCCCACACAACAAGCGTGACGCAAACTGGGAGAGGCGGAGGTGACGAAACGGAGAAGGACTGCGGCACGGACCCACTAAGGTGCCCGACCGGGGGGGAGTAAAATAAGCCCCAGTTAGCCTGGCAAAGGAGACAAACAAGGAGCGGGGGAGAGAGGCACACACGTGGGCACATGAGCTGGAAGCGCACCTGCAGGCAAAGGCGTGCAGGAGCTCAGGGCAGGAAACGCGCGCACGGGTTCTAGGGCTGATTCTTAAGCCTGGCCCTCAGCTCGCCCGCATACAAAGCCCAAAAGCAGGGGGCTTATCGAACCGCCACAACCGGCACCAGGACAACTGATCAAAGAGCCGGGGACCCAAACAGAGCCTCAATTGGCACCTCCCTAGTTAACAATAAACTCACCAGCCACCCAGCAAAAAGCAGCCGGTCCAGGCTGCGAACGAGACAAAGCACACGCTGGCAGGACCAAAAGCTAAGACCAGAACAAGGCACATCAGAGAACCGAGCAGGTACAGAACCTACGCAACAGCCCAGGCCCCCAAGGCAATCCCAACCAGCAACCCAATCTCCGCTCAAAAAGAGGGGCGCCTAGGCAGCATCCTATCTAGAAGGGGGATCAGAACAATGGCAAACAATGATGGCAAAACAGCAGGAGACCCGAAAAGGCCAAAAAAGAGACCCCCGATTCTCCGTTGAAGCTAAAAGGAGAATCAGCAACCCTAGAGACTATCCTAAGAAAGGTCAATGAAGGGAACGCAGTGGCTAAGGAAACAAAACTAAAGATAGACAACATGCAACTAGAACTCGCGGCAATTAGGGCCGACCTGCATAGCACCAACATCAGAATGGAAGCAGCAGAAGGCCGCATAAGCTCCATGGAGGATGTAACTGCGGAGAACTCCAAAATAATAGCAGAATGCCAAAAAGCCACGAAAGCCATACAAAGACAGCTAGCGGAGCAGGACGACAAGCAGCAGTGCAAGCTTCACTCATACATACATCAAACAGGTACAGCACAAGCAGTAGTGCAAGCTTCACTCATACATACATCAAACAGGGACAGCACAAGCAGTTCAAGCTTCACTCATACATACATCAAACAGGTACAGCACAAGCAGCAGTGCAAGCTTCACTCATACATACATCAAACAGGTACAACACAAGCAGCAGTGCAAGCTTCACTCATACATACATCAAACAGGTACAGCACAAGCAGCAGTGCAAGCTTCACTCATACATACATCAAACAGGGACAGCACAAGCAGTTCAAGCTTCACTCATACATACATCAAACAGGTACAGCACAAGCAGCAGTGCAAGCTTCACTCATACATACATCAAACAGGTACAACACAAGCAGCAGTGCAAGCTTCACTCATACATACATCAAACAGGTACAGCACACGCAGCAGTGCAAGCTTCACTCATACATACATCAAACAGGTACAGCACAAGCAGCAGTGTAAGCTTCACTCATACATACATCAAACAGGTACAACACAAGCAGCAGTGCAAGCTTCACTCATACATACATCAAACAGGTACAGCACAAGCAGCAGTTCAAGCTTTACTCAGACATACATCAAACGGGTACAACACAAGCTGCAGTGCAAGCTTCACTCATATATACTTCAAACAGGTACAGCACAAGCAGCAGTTCAAGCTTCACTCAGACATACATCACACCGGTACAACACAAGCAGCAGTGCAAGCTTCACTCATACATACATCAAACAGGTACAGCACAAGCAGCAGTTCAAGCTTCACTCATACATACATCAAACAGGTACAGTACAAGCAGCAGTTCAAGCTTCACTCATACATACATCAAACCGGTACAGCACAAGCAGCAGTGCAAGCTTCACTCATACATACATACATCAAACAGGTACATCACAAGCAGCAGTGCAAGCTTCACTCATGCATACATCAAACAGGTACAGCACAAGCAGTAGTGCAAGCTTCACTCATACATACATCAAACAGGGACAGCACAAGCAGTTCAAGCTTCATTCATACATACATCAAACAGGTACAGCACAAGCAGCAGTTCAAGCTTCACTCATACATACATCAAACCGGTACAGCACAAGCAGCAGTGCAAGCTTCACTCATACATACATACATCAAACAGGTACATCACAAGCAGCAGTGCAAGCTTCACTCATACATACATCAAACAGGTACAGCACAAGCAGTAGTGCAAGCTTCACTCATACATACATCAAACAGGTACAGCACAAGCAGTAGTGCAAGCTTCACTCATACATACATCAAACAGGGACAGCACAAGCAGTTCAAGCTTCACTCATACATACATCAAACCGGTACAGCACACGCAGCAGTGCAAGCTTCACTCATACATACATCAATCAGGTACAGCACAAGCAGCAGTGCAAGCTTCACTCATACATACATCAAACAGGTACAGCACAAGCAGTTCAAGCTTCACTCATACATACATCAAACCGGTACAGCACAAGCAGCAGTGCAAGCTTCACTCATACATACATGAAACAGGTACAGCACAAGCAGCAGTGCAGGCTTCACTCATACATACATCAAACAGGTACAGCACAAGCAACAGTGCAAGCTTCACTCATGCATACATCAAACAGGTACAGCACAAGCAGCAGTGCAAGCTTCACTCATACATACATCAAACAGGTACAGCACAAGCAGCAGTGCAAGCTTCACTCATACATACATCAAACAAGTACAGCACAAGCAGCAGTTCAAGCTTCACTCATACAAAGCATCCTGGGACTGAATTCAGGGTATCACCCCACATTAGCCAGGCTAGCTTGACGCCAGTGGCATAGTAAGCACAGGACCCACGTCTAGGAATACCTGTCCCACTCAGGGTGACAAATGCAAAAAAGCATTTGCAATGCAATAGGTCTCGCAATATTACAGTTTGAGCTATTGGCATTGCTAAATAATGCAACACTAATAGCTCCAACTTTAATAATGCGAAACCTGTTGCATTGCAAATGCACCACTGCCATGCACACACGGACACCACCACTGCCATGCACACACGGACACCACCACTGCCATGCACACACGGACACCACCACTGCCATGCACACACGGACACCACCACTGCCGTGCACACACCGACACCACCACTGCCGTGCACACACCGATACCACCACTGCCGTGCACACACGGACACCACCACTGCCGTGCACACACGGACACCACCACTGCGGTGCACACACGGACACCACCACTGCCGTGCACACATGGACACCACCACTGCCATGCACACACGGACACCACCACTGCCATGCACACACGGACACCACCACTGCCATGCAGACACGGACACCACCCGTGCTTAATTTTATTTTTTTTATTTTTTTGGGAGTTCAAATCTGCTTTATTGTGCAAGAGGAATCGTAATACACAGCTTTCGTTCGCCTACAACCTGGAGGCCGGCAGCATAAGAAAATTACCTTAACACAGCCTTGTGGCCGGCATCCCTGAGGCCCGGCGGCGTAGCCTATCCATGTAAAGAAGGATGATGTCACCTCCGGTGTTGCAGGGCAAGTAAGGATGAGCAGCAGCAGAACAGTATTTTTGAAAGTTTTTGTTTTGGTTCCTTAAAGGTCATAACAGCCAACAAAACCCCCCAACAACAAAGTAGATAAGAGGCAATGCATAGTCAAGTGGAAGCATAAACAGCAGTGAGCCGGTGCGGTAGTGCAGGCGGGCAGTGATGGGCTTAGTTCTATAACCGCAGCCCGAGTGACCTGACAGTATCAGTGATGCGTGCAGTGTCACGGCACCATGCCCAATCCAAAGTGCGCTAGTATGTGTCAGGTAGTGCATAGGAAGTCCCTGTATGTTGGAGGGGGAAGGACAGGCGACCTGAGGAGGAAGGTCTACGATATTAGGCACCCCCAGCGGTCCGGAGAGTAGGGAACAGCTCCACAGCCAGGAGGTGAGAGGTCTTCGCGAGGGTCGCCCAGAAAGGGAATGTATGTACGTGAGTGGAGCCCGTGGATCATTCCAGCGTGGAAGCTAGGATGCTAAACTGTAACAGGGTGGTCCCCCGGCGGGTCTGCGTCTTCGGAGCGTGTGAGTAAGTAGTTCACCAGTGGATCCCATATGTCGCTGGGCCGACTCGAAATGGGTAGCAATTCAGCGAACGTGGAGTGTTGTTCTTGGCAGTAAGTCAAGTCCGCCAGCCAGTCCTTAAATTTAGGCGCCCTGCCACGGCCCCAGCGGCAAGCCACGCGCCGTTTGGCCAAGAGCAGTATCCACAAATTTCCGGCAAGCCCTAGGGAGCTGCGAAGTGCATCCAAGAAGCGTCATCAATGGATCCATAGGTATCGCCTCCCCCACCATCTCCGCGAGTGCATCCGTCACAGGCTGCCAGTAGAACGCCACCTGGGGGCACTCCCATGCCAAGTGTATAAAGTCAGCATTTTTGGCGCGGCAACGCTCACAGCGATCGTCATCCGCCAGACCAAATCTCCGTTTCCTCGCCGGCGTGTAATACACCCGTTGTAGGAATTTATAGTGGATGATTTTCAATCTGCTACTAGCAGAGATGCGGGAGGTGAGCGCACAGCAATGATGCCATTGCTCATCAGTGACTTCAATGGCAAGTTCGGTAGACCAGCGCATCCGGGCATTGGACTCCGGCATCGGAGCAGCTCCCCTAAGTTGGCGGTAAAGGCCGGAGACCAAGTGGGCCCCGTCCTGCGAGCACAGCAGGAAGTGCAGCGGAGGCAGGGTCTCGGGCTCGTCAGGAAAGTCAGGCAGGATGTCTCTCATCCCTGCTCGAAGTCGTATATAATAAAAAAGCTCGAGGGGCGTGTGGTCATGTGCAGCGAAGAAGAGGTCAGCTGATTTAAAATGACCATCAGAGAACAGGTCCCCCCAGCAGGTGACGTGAACTTTAGCACAAAGGTTGCGGAAGCCTTGTTCCCATAAAAGGGTAAGATTCGGATGATAAGTAAGCAGCAGTTTGGGCGAGTAAAGTAGGCGACAGTCCAAGCTTTTGACTATGCGACGCCATGCGTCTAGAGTACATGAGACCGAGGTGTTCGGCGTGGTTATGGATGATTCAGGGCAGTGTAGCATCCCATTGAGCGGGAGAGGGTGCACTATCCAGTCCTCAACCGCTATGTGCGGCATAAAAGGGGTGGGAGCCATCCAGTGGTAGGCGAAGTGCGCCTGCGCGCACTGGTAGTATGCCTCGAAGTCAGGGATTTCGAAACCTCCCTTGTCATAAGGGAGAGTTAGCGTGGACCATCTGAGCCGGGGGCTCTTGCCTCCCCAAAAAGCCTACGTAACTCCATCTGCAGGGTTTTAAAGAAGAAGGCACCGGGGAAGTAAGGGATGTTGAGGAAAAGGTAGAGAAAGCGAGGAAGAATCACCATTTTTATGAGGGATGCCCTCCCAGCCATAGAGAGCGGCAGGGTGATCCAGCGATCCACAGAAGCGGTCAATTTGATTATTGCCACTCCGTAGTTGGATCGCAATGTCTCGTCCCTATCTCGAGAGATGCGGATCCCCAGGTACCGGAGATCGGACCGACACCATTCTAGTGGGTAGTCAAGAGGAAAATCAGTCACCGCTTCCGTTAAGGGGAAGAGCTGGGACTTGGACCAGTTGATGTGTACACCTGACATCCCCCCAAAGGCAACAAATTCCCTGAGTAAGGGATTGAGGTGTATCTCAGGGCGTTTCACATATAGCGTGATGTCATCTGCATAGAGTGACACATCTATTTGACGTTGTAAGCATTGCACTGCACCGTCCCGTTGTAGTTGACGCAAGCGACAGGCCAGAGGCTCAACCGCTATAGCAAATAAAAGGGGAGAAAGTGGGCACCCCTGACGCGTGCCTCTGGTGATTGCCATTGGCTGCGATAGGCGACCGTGGATCAGTACCCTCGCTGTGGGGTCGGTATAGAGTAGGCGAACCCATGATATAAACAATTTGGGAAAGCCCATGCTGGCCAGAACCGAGAATAGGTAGGGCCACTCGACTGAGTCGAAAACCTTAGATGCGTCAAGGAAAATGGCCGCAACAGGTGTATCAGGATTAACCGTGCGAAGCAGAGAAAAAAGAGTGCGCAGGTTGTGAGAGGTGGACCTGCCTGCTACAAAGCCGGATTGATCGGGCAGCACAAGTCTAGTCATCAGCAGCGACAGCCGAGTGGCCAATATTTTAGTAAGTATCTTGACATCGCAATTTAAGAGGGAGAGTGGGCGGTAAGAATTGCAGGATTTGGGGTCTTTGTCTGGCTTGAGGAGAGAAGTGATCACCACCTCGCGCATAGAGTAGGGAAGCACGCCGTCACTCAACGACTCCGAATACACCTCACGAAGGACGGGGGCCATGATGTCGATGTATGCTTTATAAAACTCGGCAGGGATGCCATCGAGCCCCGGGGCCTTGCCGTTCTTGAGGGACATAATGGCCTTGCGGACTTCATCTAGCTCAAAGGGTGCCGCCAGGAATTCCCTGTCCCCGTCGCTGAGCCAGCATAGCGCCACATCATTGAGATATTCAGCATAGGACGTGCCGGAACCTGCAGTGGAGGTGTATAGCGAACGGTAATGCGCCGTGAATGTATTAAGTATCTCGTCCGAGTCTCTGACGGCAGTACCGGCAGTGTCCGTGAGTTCGAGTATAATATTATGCGCTCTTGCAGATTGTGTAAGTGTTGCGAGCACTTTCCCGGGTCTATCCCCCTCGCAGTATTTGCGGGCTTGCCAATATTTACCGCAGAACTTGGCCTCACTGGCAGCCTCCTCCTCATACTTCGACAGTGCCACTCTAAAAACAGCATGCGGTTCAGGTCCAGGCTCAGAGACCATGCGGAGTTCCAGAGCTCGTAGCTCCCTCTCCAGCGTGTCGGTCGAATGGAGGATATCTCGCAGGACACCATAGCTCTTTGAGATGCAAAAGCCCCTAACAGTCACCTTAAACGCCTCCCATATGTGTTCCACCGAGTCCACTGACCCCTTATTTCTGGGAAAGAAAGCTGCTATCTCCTCCCCCAGTTCAGTGCAAAACAGGTTGTCCAGCAGTATGTCAGGGCGGAGTCTCCAGTGTGGTCTTGGGCTATCCCACCCAGGTGTACGGAAGTGTAGCAGGACAGGACTGTGATCTGAGTATGTTCGCGGCAGATGAACCGCTCCCACCAGCTCCGCAGCGACGCCCCTGGTAACCAAAAAAAAATCTAAGCGTGCCCATGTCCCCGTGTGTGAGGTGAAGTGTGTCCCCTCCCTTCCGTGAGGGTGAAAGTGCCTCCAGGCGTCCAGTAGCCC
>NW_027611885.1:0-16921 GCF_964261635.1 Lissotriton helveticus | reverse complement strand
CTTCCATAGACTTTGTCCCGCATCCCGCGTGAGAGTGCACACTCTGCACCCGAGTCCCCTAGGTCTCCTAGAAGTACGAGGATAGTTCAGCTGAGCAAAAAATAATACCATCAATTTACAAAGTCAATATTTTCTCCAGACGTAATATGTCAGCAGTAATAAAAGTGTCCACTACTGTAACTCCAGCTCAATATCCAGAGCTTAGTTATCTTCACAATAACATCACCAGGGTACTTTGTCCAAAATGAAGTGTCGTTTATTTTCGTATTTCGGTTTCCTTCAATTCAAGCCACAGCCAACACGTGTTTCGTTGGGCATTACAATCATGCCATACAACTTCTTCAGGGCTGCAAGCCAAGAAGATAATAATTCTAAATATATTTTAGTTACAACGTTATGTCTCGTTATGTTATGGCAATACTAGCAGGGTTTTATTCTTGTGTAGGGTCACCCTGAAGTACTTTAAGTGAATTTTATCATAGAAAAGTCACCTAAAATTAAACGTGCTGCCCTGGTTTGTGCAACGATGCACTAGAAAGGCCCATAAGTCCCAAGAAATGATAGAAGAAATGTAAAGTATAAAGGTATTACCAAAATGAAAATTATTATCCTTCCTGTGTTCTTGGCTCTCGAGGTGTAACCACAAATCAAATCCTAGAACAAGAGAAGACACTCCTCATTCTTACTACAATATATATTGCTAAACCTTAATATCAAAAGCAAGCAATTTAGTGCTACATATCCAAAGCACCCAGTAGTATGACCCTATAAAATCCAAACTGTTCCTCATAACCTGATAGGGTCACCCTATATATTCAAAATCATTCCACTTCAACTACAGGTAAGCAGACGCTACGTCTTGGCTTAATCATAATAGCTCACCTTAAAATCCAGTTCCTGTTGTTTCCTAAGTTGACATTCAAAATGATCGCGAAAATTATATCCCCAATCTCTTCTCAAGCTTGACCATTTAAACTGTATATCCAATATCTGTTACAAAAGACATTATTGACCCAATCAATACATATTGAAATTATTTTCCACAAAGGAAAGCCATAGTAGTAATAGTTGTCATTCACGACTTGTACACTCACCCGTATTAGGGCTGACAAGTTCCTTGTATCGACTTTCATCCGTTTTAGTACACGAGTACGTGACAAGTATTCCTCCCTTTAAGGACACGCAAAAGTAAAAAACAAAGTATGTATAAGTTCATATTATATTATAGATATAAGAGTTCTATTCTGAAATATCAAGGTTCCGGGCTACTCAGCTTACCTATAGCAACCGCGAGTACGCTCTCAGGAGAGGCACAGTCAGCGACTCGCGTCCTAAACACGCGCCATTTTATTTTCCCGAGTCTTAGGGAAAAGACGTTCCGACTTTAGCCGCCATCTTGTAATGGTAAAAACTCAGATAATTTATAATATACAACTACTCATATCTTCAAGAGTAATCGAACAAATCTTCATTTAGAAAGCATAGTTACAAATTATCGACTAAAAGTAACTCTAAAACAAATAATATCAGCCGACTCCGTGTTCGAACCCTGCATGTCTGAACCACAAAAGGGGAAGGGAGGCAAAACTCCAATCCCTTGCGCCATCGCTCAGTGAGAAAATCCTGACTATTCTTAGTTAATTACTTCAAAACGATACAATTCGAGATTGATTATCGTAGTGTCTCCCCGTGCTCCACGGGTTCGATCGCTGGCACACCACGAGATCCAGGATGTTAGTAACTTATAAAAATATAAGATTCTGGGCAAGATAGGGTAATGAATATCTATAGTAGAGAGGAAGTCAGGGGTAGGGCAAAGTCAGCATAACCCCTATCAATCCAATTAAACAATTTCATAATACATCTATAAATACAGTATACATTGGCTAATATCAACATAATTGCAATTCCACAAAGTTATACAATTAGATTCATTGTTCATTGAACCCAAAATAAACATAATAATATTATCAGTCCTACACATTATAAACAATATAAAAATTTATATATATAAGTTCTTATATATAAATTTTTTCACAGAGGTCTAGGAAAAGGAATTCACAAGATTCATATTAATCACCCAAGAAAAATTGCAGTTCTGAATCCAAGTTAAGCCCCTCCTCAACAGCTCGCAAAATCATGATCCATCTGGCTTCTTTACGTCTTAATTTTAGTGTTCTATTACCACCTCTTTTATCAATACCAATATGCTCAATCCCATGATAAGAGAATAAATGTTTACTTGGTTCATCACAATTCTGGATTGCGTGGGAGGCAATAGGATAACGTGTGTCCCCATTTTTAAGGGCACGAAAGTGTTCCATCATTCTCTCTTTCAAACGTCGCACTGTGCTTCCAACATAAATTTTTCCACAGCTACATGCTATTATGTAAATAACATGTGTAGTCTCGCAGTTAATGAATGTGCTAATCTTGAAGGTACCAGTATTGTTATATTCAAAGGACAAGATCTTCTTTCTTGCCCATCTACAACAACTACAAAAACCACATTTGTGGAAACCAATAGATTTACTATCAAGCCAGTGCTTTGGTTGTTTTGTCTCTCTTACAGGGTAACTTGGACTCACCATGTTAGCAATGGTAGTACCCTTTCGAAATGTTATACTTGGTCTTTCAGGTATAAATTGAGCAATATCCGAGTCTGTCCTTAATAGATGCCAATATCTATTTAAGATTGCATAAAGTTTATGACTCCCTATTCCATAATTGGTAATCATCCTGACTACCTGTTGATTTTGAGTAAGTACATTGGTTTTTTTAGATACTAATGTATCGTCTCTTTTAAGTTTAAGGACTCTCTGGTATGCTTTGTCAATAACCTTATCCTTATAGCCTCTGTTTCTAAATCTCAGAGTCATATCATTCAAATTCCTTTTAAAGTCATCCTCATTTGAGCAGTTTCGCCTTGCTCTCACCATTTCTCCAAAAGGAATTGTCTCTACTTGGCTTTTCGGGTGACAGCTGTCAGCTCGTAGAAGAGCATTACAACTTGTCTCTTTTCGAAACATCCTACTACACAGTTTATTCCCTTGTACAAATAATTCAACATCCAAAAAAGTAATACATTGTTGGTCAAAGTGTGTAGTAAATTTCATATTCTGATCATTGGAGTTTAGATAGACAAAGAATTCTTTCAGTTCATTTGGTGTACCTCTCCAAATCAAAAGACAATCGTCAATAAACCTACCCCAAAAGTAAATATGATCAATCCAGTTCTGACCCCTTGGGCCCCAGATCCACTCCGCCTCTAGGCGCCCCATGAACAGGTTCGCGAAGGACGGAGCAAATCTCGAGCCCATAGCGGTACCAAGCTTCTGTCTGTACCATTTGTCATCATATAGGAAAAAGTTATTCTCCAATACAATCTTTGTCATCTCTATAAGCATAGTGGTGTGATCTAGGTATTCAGCCGGCCTATGATTCAAAAAGTATTCAAGAGCATTAATCCCCAGTGTATGGTCTATATTTGAATATAGAGAAACAACATCAAGTGTTGCCAAAATCATATCAGATTCCCAGTTTACATCGTTCATAATATTGAGGACATGTTTAGTGTCTTCTATATGGGACGGAAGGTTTTGGACAAATGGTCTTAAGTAAATGTCAACAAATTGTGATATCCGTTCTGTCGGTCCCCCTATCCCTGATATAATGGGCCTGCCTGGTGGTTTCTGTCGGTTTTTGTGTATTTTAGGCAGAGTATAAAGGCATGGGGCCCTCGGATTCTCCACTTTCAAATACATAAATTCATCATAATCAAGTAAAGTGCATTCATACCAATGTTTAAGTTTGCCATTAATCAGTAACAGAGTTTTTGGTAAGGGATTAACAGTAATTCGTTCATAATACCTAGAATCACCCAATTGTGATAAAATCTCTAAGTCATAATCCTTTTTGTCCATAATCACAATATTGCCACCCTTATCGGCCATACGTATCATAATATCAGAACGTGATGTTAGTTCTTTAAGTGCAAGTCTTTCACCATAACTGAGATTGCCTCCCTTATATCGCTTTTTGTTGTTTCTTTGTTTCTTAATCAAATCATCAATATCAGCCGTGACAGATTTATAAAAGGCATCAACCACGTTACCTGCAGACAATTGTGGGGTCCATTTAGACTTGACCTTGAGTCCACTAGACACAGCATATCCTGGATTAATTTCTAAATCTCCCAACAAAGAATTAACAGTAACAGGATCATCTTCATTTTCAGTTAATGATAACAGTAATTTAGTGTCATGCAGTTCTTGGATTGAAATGTTACTAAGTACTGGTTTGGCCTTTGCAGTCTGTCTGATATCTTGTTTAGCAAAATATTTCTTCAATTTTAAAAGTCTAGAAAATTTGTACAAATCAATCTTAGTCATAAACCAATCAATGCTTGTGGTTGGGCAATAACCCATACCTTTCTTTAATACTGATGACATGTTATGTGACAAAACAAGTGATGAAAGGTTAACAATCTCAAGTACATTCTTGTCTACATTCCCTTCCTCCACGACCGTAGTCGCATTCCTGGCTTTGCTTCCTCTGCCTTTGCCCCTGCACCCTCTCCTTGTTTTTCCCCTTGATTGTTGCCATATCTGCCGCCTGTCTCTCGATTCCCCATTCTGATACGGAGGACCTCCTCTAAAAAAGGGGTTTGAGATGCACCTGATTCAGTATTATCTTCATTCTCACTAGATGAGATATTACTCGACGAAGTATTAAGTTCAGAACTCACTGGTGTAATGTTCCTTTTGACAATCTGACCCTTTGCAATAAGGTGGTCAAATTTGCGTGCAAATGTAAACACGCGTCCTTTCTTATAATCTTGTTCGTCCCTCTTTAGTTTGCGAGCTTTCCTACGTTTAATGTCATCCTGTAAGTTAGACAAAATTTCGTCAAGTACTTGATAATTCTTCAAGGTAGCTTCTGGTAAGTTTAATTGTTTGATCTCATCCTCACATGTTTGGATTTCGATCAAAAGTTTGGCAATTTTCCTCTCTGCATTGTCTATTAAGATTCGAATAAGGTTGCTAGAACTATTGGTAAGTTCATATTCCCATTTATCAAGGAGGTCCGGTTCTAAATCCTCGTATGTCGGAATGATCTGAGACCTAAGGCCACGTGGGATGCGTTTAAGTGTTAAATATTGTTTTAATGTAGCCGCATCCCACCATTTGTTAAGCTCTGACCTTTTCAGCCTCTCTAATCTAACAAACTTGGCTCTGAGCCCCTCATTTTTTGGTTGAACATTCAAGGTTACTGCTACATTCACTGAAGAACCCAAACTAAGGTTCTTAAATAAGTCTAACGCTTCCTGTTCTCGATTCATTATTAAATGTAGTGTAAAAAGCCACTTGCGGCAGCCTAATACCTGAAATTAAAGAACACAAATGACGATGACCAGGTAATGATCAGGCGCTCAGCATAGAGTAATGGCTAATGTATAATGATCTCAATATATCAATTGTGCTCCAAAGCTGATACAAGGAAGGTCACCGCACTTCCTCACAGTTACCAAGGATGTCCTTGGTTATAGAATACGAGGATAGTTCAGCTGAGCAAAAAATAATACCATCAATTTACAAAGTCAATATTTTCTCCAGACGTAATATGTCAGCAGTAATAAAAGTGTCCACTACTGTAACTCCAGCTCAATATCCAGAGCTTAGTTATCTTCACAATAACATCACCAGGGTACTTTGTCCAAAATGAAGTGTCGTTTATTTTCGTATTTCGGTTTCCTTCAATTCAAGCCACAGCCAACACGTGTTTCGTTGGGCATTACAATCATGCCATACAACTTCTTCAGGGCTGCAAGCCAAGAAGATAATAATTCTAAATATATTTTAGTTACAACGTTATGTCTCGTTATGTTATGGCAATACTAGCAGGGTTTTATTCTTGTGTAGGGTCACCCTGAAGTACTTTAAGTGAATTTTATCATAGAAAAGTCACCTAAAATTAAACGTGCTGCCCTGGTTTGTGCAACGATGCACTAGAAAGGCCCATAAGTCCCAAGAAATGATAGAAGAAATGTAAAGTATAAAGGTATTACCAAAATGAAAATTATTATCCTTCCTGTGTTCTTGGCTCTCGAGGTGTAACCACAAATCAAATCCTAGAACAAGAGAAGACACTCCTCATTCTTACTACAATATATATTGCTAAACCTTAATATCAAAAGCAAGCAATTTAGTGCTACATATCCAAAGCACCCAGTAGTATGACCCTATAAAATCCAAACTGTTCCTCATAACCTGATAGGGTCACCCTATATATTCAAAATCATTCCACTTCAACTACAGGTAAGCAGACGCTACGTCTTGGCTTAATCATAATAGCTCACCTTAAAATCCAGTTCCTGTTGTTTCCTAAGTTGACATTCAAAATGATCGCGAAAATTATATCCCCAATCTCTTCTCAAGCTTGACCATTTAAACTGTATATCCAATATCTGTTACAAAAGACATTATTGACCCAATCAATACATATTGAAATTATTTTCCACAAAGGAAAGCCATAGTAGTAATAGTTGTCATTCACGACTTGTACACTCACCCGTATTAGGGCTGACAAGTTCCTTGTATCGACTTTCATCCGTTTTAGTACACGAGTACGTGACAAGTATTCCTCCCTTTAAGGACACGCAAAAGTAAAAAACAAAGTATGTATAAGTTCATATTATATTATAGATATAAGAGTTCTATTCTGAAATATCAAGGTTCCGGGCTACTCAGCTTACCTATAGCAACCGCGAGTACGCTCTCAGGAGAGGCACAGTCAGCGACTCGCGTCCTAAACACGCGCCATTTTATTTTCCCGAGTCTTAGGGAAAAGACGTTCCGACTTTAGCCGCCATCTTGTAATGGTAAAAACTCAGATAATTTATAATATACAACTACTCATATCTTCAAGAGTAATCGAACAAATCTTCATTTAGAAAGCATAGTTACAAATTATCGACTAAAAGTAACTCTAAAACAAATAATATCAGCCGACTCCGTGTTCGAACCCTGCATGTCTGAACCACAAAAGGGGAAGGGAGGCAAAACTCCAATCCCTTGCGCCATCGCTCAGTGAGAAAATCCTGACTATTCTTAGTTAATTACTTCAAAACGATACAATTCGAGATTGATTATCGTAGTGTCTCCCCGTGCTCCACGGGTTCGATCGCTGGCACACCACGAGATCCAGGATGTTAGTAACTTATAAAAATATAAGATTCTGGGCAAGATAGGGTAATGAATATCTATAGTAGAGAGGAAGTCAGGGGTAGGGCAAAGTCAGCATAACCCCTATCAATCCAATTAAACAATTTCATAATACATCTATAAATACAGTATACATTGGCTAATATCAACATAATTGCAATTCCACAAAGTTATACAATTAGATTCATTGTTCATTGAACCCAAAATAAACATAATAATATTATCAGTCCTACACATTATAAACAATATAAAAATTTATATATATAAGTTCTTATATATAAATTTTTTCACAGAGGTCTAGGAAAAGGAATTCACAAGATTCATATTAATCACCCAAGAAAAATTGCAGTTCTGAATCCAAGTTAAGCCCCTCCTCAACAGCTCGCAAAATCATGATCCATCTGGCTTCTTTACGTCTTAATTTTAGTGTTCTATTACCACCTCTTTTATCAATACCAATATGCTCAATCCCATGATAAGAGAATAAATGTTTACTTGGTTCATCACAATTCTGGATTGCGTGGGAGGCAATAGGATAACGTGTGTCCCCATTTTTAAGGGCACGAAAGTGTTCCATCATTCTCTCTTTCAAACGTCGCACTGTGCTTCCAACATAAATTTTTCCACAGCTACATGCTATTATGTAAATAACATGTGTAGTCTCGCAGTTAATGAATGTGCTAATCTTGAAGGTACCAGTATTGTTATATTCAAAGGACAAGATCTTCTTTCTTGCCCATCTACAACAACTACAAAAACCACATTTGTGGAAACCAATAGATTTACTATCAAGCCAGTGCTTTGGTTGTTTTGTCTCTCTTACAGGGTAACTTGGACTCACCATGTTAGCAATGGTAGTACCCTTTCGAAATGTTATACTTGGTCTTTCAGGTATAAATTGAGCAATATCCGAGTCTGTCCTTAATAGATGCCAATATCTATTTAAGATTGCATAAAGTTTATGACTCCCTATTCCATAATTGGTAATCATCCTGACTACCTGTTGATTTTGAGTAAGTACATTGTTTTTTTTAGATACTAATGTATCGTCTCTTTTAAGTTTAAGGACTCTCTGGTATGCTTTGTCAATAACCTTATCCTTATAGCCTCTGTTTCTAAATCTCAGAGTCATATCATTCAAATTCCTTTTAAAGTCATCCTCATTTGAGCAGTTTCGCCTTGCTCTCACCATTTCTCCAAAAGGAATTGTCTCTACTTGGCTTTTCGGGTGACAGCTGTCAGCTCGTAGAAGAGCATTACAACTTGTCTCTTTTCGAAACATCCTACTACACAGTTTATTCCCTTGTACAAATAATTCAACATCCAAAAAAGTAATACATTGTTGGTCAAAGTGTGTAGTAAATTTCATATTCTGATCATTGGAGTTTAGATAGACAAAGAATTCTTTCAGTTCATTTGGTGTACCTCTCCAAATCAAAAGACAATCGTCAATAAACCTACCCCAAAAGTAAATATGATCAATCCAGTTCTGACCCCTTGGGCCCCAGATCCACTCCGCCTCTAGGCGCCCCATGAACAGGTTCGCGAAGGACGGAGCAAATCTCGAGCCCATAGCGGTACCAAGCTTCTGTCTGTACCATTTGTCATCATATAGGAAAAAGTTATTCTCCAATACAATCTTTGTCATCTCTATAAGCATAGTGGTGTGATCTAGGTATTCAGCCGGCCTATGATTCAAAAAGTATTCAAGAGCATTAATCCCCAGTGTATGGTCTATATTTGAATATAGAGAAACAACATCAAGTGTTGCCAAAATCATATCAGATTCCCAGTTTACATCGTTCATAATATTGAGGACATGTTTAGTGTCTTCTATATGGGACGGAAGGTTTTGGACAAATGGTCTTAAGTAAATGTCAACAAATTGTGATATCCGTTCTGTCGGTCCCCCTATCCCTGATATAATGGGCCTGCCTGGTGGTTTCTGTCGGTTTTTGTGTATTTTAGGCAGAGTATAAAGGCATGGGGCCCTCGGATTCTCCACTTTCAAATACATAAATTCATCATAATCAAGTAAAGTGCATTCATACCTATGTTTAAGTTTGCCATTAATCAGTAACAGAGTTTTTGGTAAGGGATTAACAGTAATTCGTTCATAATACCTAGAATCACCCAATTGTGATAAAATCTCTAAGTCATAATCCTTTTTGTCCAAAATCACAATATTGCCACCCTTATCGGCCATACGTATCATAATATCAGAACGTGATGTTAGTTCTTTAAGTGCAAGTCTTTCACCATAACTGAGATTGCCTCCCTTATATCGCTTTTTGTTGTTTCTTTGTTTCTTAATCAAATCATCAATATCAGCCGTGACAGATTTATAAAAGGCATCAACCACGTTACCTGCAGACAATTGTGGGGTCCATTTAGACTTGACCTTGAGTCCACTAGACACAGCATATCCTGGATTAATTTCTAAATCTCCCAACAAAGAATTAACAGTAACAGGATCATCTTCATTTTCAGTTAATGATAACAGTAATTTAGTGTCATGCAGTTCTTGGATTGAAATGTTACTAAGTACTGGTTTGGCCTTTGCAGTCTGTCTGATATCTTGTTTAGCAAAATATTTCTTCAATTTTAAAAGTCTAGAAAATTTGTACAAATCAATCTTAGTCATAAACCAATCAATGCTTGTGGTTGGGCAATAACCCATACCTTTCTTTAATACTGATGACATGTTATGTGACAAAACAAGTGATGAAAGGTTAACAATCTCAAGTACATTCTTGTCTACATTCCCTTCCTCCACGACCGTAGTCGCATTCCTGGCTTTGCTTCCTCTGCCTTTGCCCCTGCACCCTCTCCTTGTTTTTCCCCTTGATTGTTGCCATATCTGCCGCCTGTCTCTCGATTCCCCATTCTGATACGGAGGACCTCCTCTAAAAAAGGGGTTTGAGATGCACCTGATTCAGTATTATCTTCATTCTCACTAGATGAGATATTACTCGACGAAGTATTAAGTTCAGAACTCACTGGTGTAATGTTCCTTTTGACAATCTGACCCTTTGCAATAAGGTGGTCAAATTTGCGTGCAAATGTAAACACGCGTCCTTTCTTATAATCTTGTTCGTCCCTCTTTAGTTTGCGAGCTTTCCTACGTTTAATGTCATCCTGTAAGTTAGACAAAATTTCGTCAAGTACTTGATAATTCTTCAAGGTAGCTTCTGGTAAGTTTAATTGTTTGATCTCATCCTCACATGTTTGGATTTCGATCAAAAGTTTGGCAATTCTAAATGGACCCCACAATTGTCTGCAGGTAACGTGGTTGATGCCTTTTATAAATCTGTCACGGCTGATATTGATGATTTGATTAAGAAACAAAGAAACAACAAAAAGCGATATAAGGGAGGCAATCTCAGTTATGGTGAAAGACTTGCACTTAAAGAACTAACATCACGTTCTGATATTATGATACGTATGGCCGATAAGGGTGGCAATATTGTGATTATGGACAAAAAGGATTATGACTTAGAGATTTTATCACAATTGGGTGATTCTAGGTATTATGAACGAATTACTGTTAATCCCTTACCAAAAACTCTGTTACTGATTAATGGCAAACTTAAACATTGGTATGAATGCACTTTACTTGATTATGATGAATTTATGTATTTGAAAGTGGAGAATCCGAGGGCCCCATGCCTTTATACTCTGCCTAAAATACACAAAAACCGACAGAAACCACCAGGCAGGCCCATTATATCAGGGATAGGGGGACCGACAGAACGGATATCACAATTTGTTGACATTTACTTAAGACCATTTGTCCAAAACCTTCCGTCCCATATAGAAGACACTAAACATGTCCTCAATATTATGAACGATGTAAACTGGGAATCTGATATGATTTTGGCAACACTTGATGTTGTTTCTCTATATTCAAATATAGACCATACACTGGGGATTAATGCTCTTGAATACTTTTTGAATCATAGGCCGGCTGAATACCTAGATCACACCACTATGCTTATAGAGATGACAAAGATTGTATTGGAGAATAACTTTTTCCTATATGATGACAAATGGTACAGACAGAAGCTTGGTACCGCTATGGGCTCGAGATTTGCTCCGTCCTTCGCGAACCTGTTCATGGGGCGCCTAGAGGCGGAGTGGATCTGGGGCCCAAGGGGTCAGAACTGGATTGATCATATTTACTTTTGGGGTAGGTTTATTGACGATTGTCTTTTGATTTGGAGAGGTACACCAAATGAACTGAAAGAATTCTTTGTCTATCTAAACTCCAATGATCAGAATATGAAATTTACTACACACTTTGACCAACAATGTATTACTTTTTTGGATGTTGAATTATTTGTACAAGGGAATAAACTGTGTAGTAGGATGTTTCGAAAAGAGACAAGTTGTAATGCTCTTCTACGAGCTGACAGCTGTCACCCGAAAAGCCAAGTAGAGACAATTCCTTTTGGAGAAATGGTGAGAGCAAGGCGAAACTGCTCAAATGAGGATGACTTTAAAAGGAATTTGAATGATATGACTCTGAGATTTAGAAACAGAGGCTATAAGGATAAGGTTATTGACAAAGCATACCAGAGAGTCCTTAAACTTAAAAGAGACGATACATTAGTATCTAAAAAAACCAATGTACTTACTCAAAATCAACAGGTAGTCAGGATGATTACCAATTATGGAATAGGGAGTCATAAACTTTATGCAATCTTAAATAGATATTGGCATCTATTAAGGACAGACTCGGATATTGCTCAATTTATACCTGAAAGACCAAGTATAACATTTCGAAAGGGTACTACCATTGCTAACATGGTGAGTCCAAGTTACCCTGTAAGAGAGACAAAACAACCAAAGCACTGGCTTGATAGTAAATCTATTGGTTTCCACAAATGTGGTTTTTGTAGTTGTTGTAGATGGGCAAGAAAGAAGATCTTGTCCTTTGAATATAACAATACTGGTACCTTCAAGATTAGCACATTCATTAACTGCGAGACTACACATGTTATTTACATAATAGCATGTAGCTGTGGAAAAATTTATGTTGGAAGCACAGTGCGACGTTTGAAAGAGAGAATGATGGAACACTTTCGTGCCCTTAAAAATGGGGACACACGTTATCCTATTGCCTCCCACGCAATCCAGAATTGTGATGAACCAAGTAAACATTTATTCTCTTATCATGGGATTGAGCATATTGGTATTGATAAAAGAGGTGGTAATAGAACACTAAAATTAAGACGTAAAGAAGCCAGATGGATCATGATTTTGCGAGCTGTTGAGGAGGGGCTTAACTTGGATTCAGAACTGCAATTTTTCTTGGGTGATTAATATGAATCTTGTGAATTCCTTTTCCTAGACCTCTGTGAAAAAATTTATATATAAGAACTTATATATATAAATTTTTATATTGTTTATAATGTGTAGGACTGATAATATTATTATGTTTATTTTGGGTTCAATGAACAATGAATCTAATTGTATAACTTTGTGGAATTGCAATTATGTTGATATTAGCCAATGTATACTGTATTTATAGATGTATTATGAAATTGTTTAATTGGATTGATAGGGGTTATGCTGACTTTGCCCTACCCCTGACTTCCTCTCTACTATAGATATTCATTACCCTATCTTGCCCAGAATCTTATATTTTTATAAGTTACTAACATCCTGGATCTCGTGGTGTGCCAGCGATCGAACCCGTGGAGCACGGGGAGACACTACGATAATCAATCTCGAATTGTATCGTTTTGAAGTAATTAACTAAGAATAGTCAGGATTTTCTCACTGAGCGATGGCGCAAGGGATTGGAGTTTTGCCTCCCTTCCCCTTTTGTGGTTCAGACATGCAGGGTTCGAACACGGAGTCGGCTGATATTATTTGTTTTAGAGTTACTTTTAGTCGATAATTTGTAACTATGCTTTCTAAATGAAGATTTGTTCGATTACTCTTGAAGATATGAGTAGTTGTATATTATAAATTATCTGAGTTTTTACCATTACAAGATGGCGGCTAAAGTCGGAACGTCTTTTCCCTAAGACTCGGGAAAATAAAATGGCGCGTGTTTAGGACGCGAGTCGCTGACTGTGCCTCTCCTGAGAGCGTACTCGCGGTTGCTATAGGTAAGCTGAGTAGCCCGGAACCTTGATATTTCAGAATAGAACTCTTATATCTATAATATAATATGAACTTATACATACTTTGTTTTTTACTTTTGCGTGTCCTTAAAGGGAGGAATACTTGTCACGTACTCGTGTACTAAAACGGATGAAAGTCGATACAAGGAACTTGTCAGCCCTAATACGGGTGAGTGTACAAGTCGTGAATGACAACTATTACTACTATGGCTTTCCTTTGTGGAAAATAATTTCAATATGTATTGATTGGGTCAATAATGTCTTTTGTAACAGATATTGGATATACAGTTTAAATGGTCAAGCTTGAGAAGAGATTGGGGATATAATTTTCGCGATCATTTTGAATGTCAACTTAGGAAACAACAGGAACTGGATTTTAAGGTGAGCTATTATGATTAAGCCAAGACGTAGCGTCTGCTTACCTGTAGTTGAAGTGGAATGATTTTGAATATATAGGGTGACCCTATCAGGTTATGAGGAACAGTTTGGATTTTATAGGGTCATACTACTGGGTGCTTTGGATATGTAGCACTAAATTGCTTGCTTTTGATATTAAGGTTTAGCAATATATATTGTAGTAAGAATGAGGAGTGTCTTCTCTTGTTCTAGGATTTGATTTGTGGTTACACCTCGAGAGCCAAGAACACAGGAAGGATAATAATTTTCATTTTGGTAATACCTTTATACTTTACATTTCTTCTATCATTTCTTGGGACTTATGGGCCTTTCTAGTGCATCGTTGCACAAACCAGGGCAGCACGTTTAATTTTAGGTGACTTTTCTATGATAAAATTCACTTAAAGTACTTCAGGGTGACCCTACACAAGAATAAAACCCTGCTAGTATTGCCATAACATAACGAGACATAACGTTGTAACTAAAATATATTTAGAATTATTATCTTCTTGGCTTGCAGCCCTGAAGAAGTTGTATGGCATGATTGTAATGCCCAACGAAACACGTGTTGGCTGTGGCTTGAATTGAAGGAAACCGAAATACGAAAATAAACGACACTTCATTTTGGACAAAGTACCCTGGTGATGTTATTGTGAAGATAACTAAGCTCTGGATATTGAGCTGGAGTTACAGTAGTGGACACTTTTATTACTGCTGACATATTACGTCTGGAGAAAATATTGACTTTGTAAATTGATGGTATTATTTTTTGCTCAGCTGAACTATCCTCGTATTCTATAACCAAGGACATCCTTGGTAACTGTGAGGAAGTGCGGTGACCTTCCTTGTATCAGCTTTGGAGCACAATTGATATATTGAGATCATTATACATTAGCCATTACTCTATGCTGAGCGCCTGATCATTACCTGGTCATCGTCATTTGTGTTCTTTAATTTCAGGTATTAGGCTGCCGCAAGTGGCTTTTTACACTACATTTAATAATGAATCGAGAACAGGAAGCGTTAGACTTATTTAAGAACCTTAGTTTGGGTTCTTCAGTGAATGTAGCAGTAACCTTGAATGTTCAACCAAAAAATGAGGGGCTCAGAGCCAAGTTTGTTAGATTAGAGAGGCTGAAAAGGTCAGAGCTTAACAAATGGTGGGATGCGGCTACATTAAAACAATATTTAACACTTAAACGCATCCCACGTGGCCTTAGGTCTCAGATCATTCCGACATACGAGGATTTAGAACCGGACCTCCTTGATAAATGGGAATATGAACTTACCAATAGTTCTAGCAACCTTATTCGAATCTTAATAGACAATGCAGAGAGGAAAATTGCCAAACTTTTGATCGAAATCCAAACATGTGAGGATGAGATCAAACAATTAAACTTACCAGAAGCTACCTTGAAGAATTATCAAGTACTTGACGAAATTTTGTCTAACTTACAGGATGACATTAAACGTAGGAAAGCTCGCAAACTAAAGAGGGACGAACAAGATTATAAGAAAGGACGCGTGTTTACATTTGCACGCAAATTTGACCACCTTATTGCAAAGGGTCAGATTGTCAAAAGGAACATTACACCAGTGAGTTCTGAACTTAATACTTCGTCGAGTAATATCTCATCTAGTGAGAATGAAGATAATACTGAATCAGGTGCATCTCAAACCCCTTTTTTAGAGGAGGTCCTCCGTATCAGAATGGGGAATCGAGAGACAGGCGGCAGATATGGCAACAATCAAGGGGAAAAACAAGGAGAGGGTGCAGGGGCAAAGGCAGAGGAAGCAAAGCCAGGAATGCGACTACGGTCGTGGAGGAAGGGGAATGTAGACAAGAATGTACTTGAGATTGTTAACCTTTCATCACTTGTTTTGTCACATAACATGTCATCAGTATTAAAGAAAGGTATGGGTTATTGCCCAACCACAAGCATTGATTGGTTTATGACTAAGATTGATTTGTACAAATTTTCTAGACTTTTAAAATTGAAGAAATATTTTGCTAAACAAGATATCAGACAGACTGCAAAGGCCAAACCAGTACTTAGTAACATTTCAATCCAAGAACTGCATGACACTAAATTACTGTTATCATTAACTGAAAATGAAGATGATCCTGTTACTGTTAATTCTTTGTTGGGAGATTTAGAAATTAATCCAGGATATGCTGTGTCTAGTGGACTCAAGGTCAAGTCTAAATGGACCCCACAATTGTCTGCAGGTAACGTGGTTGATGCCTTTTATAAATCTGTCACGGCTGATATTGATGATTTGATTAAGAAACAAAGAAACAACAAAAAGCGATATAAGGGAGGCAATCTCAGTTATGGTGAAAGACTTGCACTTAAAGAACTAACATCACGTTCTGATATTATGATACGTATGGCCGATAAGGGTGGCAATATTGTGATTATGGACAAAAAGGATTATGACTTAGAGATTTTATCACAATTGGGTGATTCTAGGTATTATGAACGAATTACTGTTAATCCCTTACCAAAAACTCTGTTACTGATTAATGGCAAACTTAAACATTGGTATGAATGCACTTTACTTGATTATGATGAATTTATGTATTTGAAAGTGGAGAATCCGAGGGCCCCATGCCCTTTATACTCTGCCTAAAATACACAAAAACCGACAGAAACCACCAGGCAGGCCCATTATATCAGGGATAGGGGGACCGACAGAACGGATATCACAATTTGTTGACATTTACTTAAGACCATTTGTCCAAAACCTTCCGTCCCATATAGAAGACACTAAACATGTCCTCAATATTATGAACGATGTAAACTGGGAATCTGATATGATTTTGGCAACACTTGATGTTGTTTCTCTATATTCAAATATAGACCATACACTGGGGATTAATGCTCTTGAATACTTTTTGAATCATAGGCCGGCTGAATACCTAGATCACACCACTATGCTTATAGAGATGACAAAGATTGTATTGGAGAATAACTTTTTCCTATATGATGACAAATGGTACAGACAGAAGCTTGGTACCGCTATGGGCTCGAGATTTGCTCCGTCCTTCGCGAACCTGTTCATGGGGCGCCTAGAGGCGGAAGTGGATCTGGGGCCCAAGGGGTCAGAACTGGATTGATCATATTTACTTTTGGGGTAGGTTTATTGACGATTGTCTTTTGATTT